>NW_008708479.1:2141-4801 GCF_000327385.1 Lottia gigantea | reverse complement strand
CCATTTTCTGCCGTCAATATTCTACCATTTTTACAATCCGGAATAATCACTAACAATGATACAAATGGTGATAAACTCAAAAACTATTTTAATGATGGTAAAAACATACACGGTGGTTTAAAGATGGGTTGCCTTATTTTCATTTATGAAAATGAAAATGCTAATACTTATATGAATAGAAAGTAGTGGTGTTCTAATGACTTGGAAAAATACCAGTTTGTCTCATATGTCCATAATTAACTCATTATTAGCTAAATTAGAAGAGAATTACCAGCAGAATTCCAATGAGTGACCGATCAAGAAAGGTCAAAAAGTCCTTTTTTGTTTATCCAGACTGTACTTACATGGACATTTATGATTGGTTAAAACTCTTAATTTTATACAATAAGAACATAATGATATGATTAAGAATACATGATAATTCATTAGAAACACCTATTAATCTACTAGTTTGCTTAATTTGACACTAAAATATAAGGAAACCCATCTTTAACTATTTTTACGAATTTTTAGTCAATGGTGGTAAATCGAAACCGTTCATCGAAAAATTGTCAAAAAGAGCTTGTCCAAGATCGCATCAATATATATGATCACACGAAAATTCATTTAAATCAGATGAAAGATGAAAACTGTACTTCTTTTGCGCCCAGAAACAAATTTAGCGATAGTAACGTCATCAAACACTAAGTTTCAGTAGGATTACAGGAACAGACGTCTGATAGAAAATTTTATTTAGGTCACAAAATCAACAAAAGTCAAGGTCACGAAATACAAACCATGAATGTAATTTTCAAAAAAATAAATCTGGTATTAAAATACAATGGAATTGAAATTTAAAAACCAGGTAAATACAACTTCTTGACAATCGATTGTACTTTCCATTGACACCAAAATCAATCAAATTGGGTAATCTGTTAATTATCTATTTTGATTGAAGAAATGAGCCCGCTACAATAATATTCTTTAATCTAATGATGTTAAGCTCTCCAGATTGTTTCATAAAGTTTATTGATTTGAATTCCACTATATAATGTATTATAACATGTATCGAGGAAGGTGATATAAACTCTTCACTGGGTGATTTGATGTGTCAAAGCTAATATTGTTTATTTGTAATTCAAGTATTTAAAATTATCTTACCTGTGCGTTTACATATTGGGTTTTGATATCTCCATTCTTCCTCAACACATTCCAGCCCTTGTACCATCTTGAAACCTTCATTACATGTAATGACTACATTTCCATTGCAATCTTTATCAAAATTTGCGTCTGTTATATTAGGATACGTTAAACAACCTGTAAATTTAATTTTGATATTATTTGTTGCCATTATTTACTTCTGACTCGATACACTACCCCCCTCCCCCCCTAAAAGCTAACATAAATTTCGCCCAGATATACAAACTTTGACTTTAGATTCATAAAGCAACTTTTAGATAATAAATAATATACTTACCGGCGTCTGTAAGAATAAGCATAACTGAAATCAACAGAGCGGAACATAATAGGTTATTCATGGTTTTAACGTTATCAAGACCTGTTTATATTATATTTATAAAGACTTGTTGATACACTGTCGAATGCTAGATTTGGTCACGTATTTATAGTAAATGCAAAATCTCCCACTGAACAGATGTTTCTTTGAAGACTGTAAATTAATATTTTATACCAACAGATCAATGATAGATATCACACAGAATTTTTATTTAACAGAATTTTGCACACCAACCAAATCCAAAATATCATTGAAATTTTACAAAAATATCATTGAATTTTCACCCCAAAATCCATTGACATTTCACAAAATACTACTGAAATTTTGGTACATTTTGTTTAAATCTTTCACTGAAATTCAGTGAAATCTCAATTCATATCAAAATTTCATTGAAAATGTGAAATATGATGCAATATGACTTGATGCATTTGTCCAATAATGCTAGAGACAGCCAGCTTTGACTTGGTGGTTTTGTCCTATAAAGCTGGAGACAGCAAGCTTGCACTTGATTTTGTCCTATAATGCTGGAGACAGATGGAATGATCCCTCTGTGGCTAAAGAAGTAATATAAGTAAAATTAGATTAGAATTTCTCATCCTTTATGTTTTCTATTTTTTAGTCTACGTTTTGATCTCAGAAATTTTCTACTAAAGGCCTGGCCCGAAGATACTACTTTAAACCAATCAAAGCGAGTCATGTAAATCGTTGAATTGTGGAATATCGAAACAATACAGCTAAATTTTGTAACTAAGAATGATGGACACAAAAACAGCTAAACTTTATAACTAAGAATGATGGACACAAAAACATCTAAATTTTGTAACTAAGGATGATGGACACAAAAACAGCTAAATTTTGTAACTAAGAATGATGGACACAAAAACATCTAAATTTTGTAACTAAGAATGATGGACACAAAAACAGCTAAACTTTGTAACTAAGAATGATGGAAACAAAAACAGCTAAACTTTGTAACTAAGAATGATGGACACAAAAACAGCTAAACTTTATAACTAAGAATGATGGACACAAAAACAGCTAAACTTTGTAACTAAGGATAATGGACATAAAAACAGCTAAACTTTGTAACTAACGATAATGGACATAAAAACAGCTAAACTTTGTAACTAACGATAATGGAAACAAAAACAGCTAAACTTTGTAA
>NW_008708479.1:0-1039 GCF_000327385.1 Lottia gigantea | reverse complement strand
AGTAGTGATTGGATATCATCTATCACTTGTAGGCACGTTTCTTAGTATTATGCATGTAGCCAATGTTAACCAATGAGATTGGCTGTGGCGTGTCCATCTTTAGAGCAAAACAGGTGTATCGTGAGCGGGGGCCTCTGGGTTTCCCAACGACACCTCACATGCACCTCAGGAGGCCTTGACTGTATGTACTTTTGACCAGGAAAAAGCTTTCGATAGGTTGAACAGGCGCTATTTGAAATATCTAATGCTGACTCTAGGTATCCCGGGATCTATGCTCAAATGGATTGGCATCTTCTATGGTGAGGTGCGTGGAACGCTCTCCAAGGGTTTTACTCCTCAGCGGGGAGTCAAACAAGGCTGGCCCCTGTCCATGGCGCTCTACGCGCTGGCAGTTCACCCGTTGGCCCACAATATAATGTGCAATCCGAGCATAGTGGGCATTGACTTGCCAAATCATCCGCAACAAGTTAAAACCATCCAACATGCGGATGATTTCACAGTCATATTTACTAATTCCCGGGTCATTTGGCGCCCTCAATAGGGTAATTTATTACTTCCAGACTGCATCAGAGTCTAAGGTCAATGAGGATAAGACCGAGACCGCTATAGGTGGTATTGTCGAAGTGAGAATTTACACTAAAACTATGAAAAAGAACTTAAAACTGTTAAATAATAATAATATTCACAAATACATCGGTGTTGTCCGTCTGTACAGGTGCTCTGATCAATCCAAGATGCCCCTGATATCATATCATTCCGTATTTATATTAAAGTTGGTGCATTGACATTAATTAATTAACAATTGATAATTATAACATATAAAAGATTAAGTAGAACAATCGACAATTAAAACATAAAAAGATTAAAGCGAATTAAAATGAGATGTCCAGCTGACAGTTGAATAAGATAATAACAGATAGAAGTGGATTAATTTAGTAATCTTCTGATAATATTGGGACGTCTATAACGGATTAGTTTCTATAACATCACACTATCATAGTATGTCGGCCAATTTCCGAGCTTGTGGTGAAACACATAA
>NW_008708478.1:13170-14130 GCF_000327385.1 Lottia gigantea | reverse complement strand
AAACTGAGCATTTTTATCAAAAAAGGGCAAACTTTCAGCTCCTGTAACTTTGGTACCAGTTGAGATAGGGCATCCGAAATTATGGTGCCGTGTAGAACCAGATCCTGGCTATCCACCCTGCAAAGCACAGCTTCGTCGCAACTACGGTCTGCCTACAGTAGCGGTTTTAGTAAGAGCTTATTTAACCCCAAAATCTGACCAAAATCGGCCATTTTTTAGTCATTTTGATCAGGAAAATTTTCAAATTTCGACCACAAATTTTTTTTCTTTTTTTTTGGCTGAAATGGATTTGGGGGGTCCGGGGGAGGTTCGAAATTTGTTTCAAACTTGTTTCCGGCTCTTTGGTGAAAAACTAGAGGCGAAAAACTGAGCAATTTTTATCAAAAAAGGGCAAACTTTCAGCTCCTGTAACTTTGGAACCAGTTGAGATAGGGCATCCGAAATTATGGTGCCGTGTAGAACCAGATCCTGGCTATCCACCCTGCAAAGCACAGCTTCGTCGCAACTACGGTCTGCCTACAGTAGCGGTTTTAGTAAGAGCTAATTTTACCCCAAAAACTGGCCAAAATCGGTCATTTTTTAGTCATTTTGATCAGGAAAATTTTCAAATTTCGACCACAAATTTTTTTTCTTTTTTTTGGCTGAAATGGATTTGGGGGGTCCGGGGGAGGTTCGAAATTTGTTTCAAACTTGTTTCCGGCTTTTTGGTGAAAAACTAGAGGCGAAAAACTGAGCAATTTTTATCAAAAAAGGGCAAACTTTCAGCTCCTGTAACTTTGGAACCAGTTGAGATAGGGCATCCGAAATTATGGTGCCGTGTAGAACCAGATCCTGGCTATCCACCCTGCAAAGCACAGCTTCGTCGCAACTACGGTCTGCCTACAGTAGCGGTTTTAGTAAGAGCTAATTTAACCCCAAAATCTGACCAAAATCGGCCATTTTTTAGCCATTTTGATCAGG
>NW_008708478.1:0-6909 GCF_000327385.1 Lottia gigantea | reverse complement strand
GGGCATCCGAAATTATGGTGCCGTGTAGAACCAGATCCTGGCTATCCACCCTGCAAAGCACAGCTTCGTCGCAACTACGGTCTGCCTACAGTAGCGGTTTTAGTAAGAGCTAATTTAACCCCAAAAACTGGCCAAAATCGGCCATTTTTTAGTCATTTTGATCAGGAAAATTTTCAAATTTCGACCCCTTTTTTTTTTTTCTTTTTTTTGGCTGAAATGGATTTGGGGGGTCCGGGGGAGGTTCGAAATTTGTTTCAAACTTGTTTCCGGCTTTTTGGTGAAAAACTAGAGGCGAAAAACTGAGCAATTTGTATCAAAAAAGGGCAAACTTTCAGCTCCTGTAACTTTGGAACCAGTTGAGATAGGGCATCCGGAATTATGGTGCCGTGTAGAACCAGATCCTGGCTATCCACCCTGCAAAGCACAGCTTCTTCGCAACTACGGTCTGCCTACAGTAGCGGTTTTAGTAAGAGCTAATTTAACCCCAAAAACTGGCCAAAATCGGCCATTTTTTAGTCATTTTGATCAGGAAAATTTTCAAATTTCGACCACAAATTTTTTTTCTTTTTTTTGGCTGAGATGGATTTGGGGGGTCCGGGGGAGGTTCGAAATTTGTTTCAAACTTGTTTCCGGCTTTTTGGTGAAAAACTAGAGGCGAAAAACTGAGCAATTTTTATCAAAAAAGGGCAAACTTTCAGCTCCTGTAACTTTGGAACCAGTTGAGATAGGGCATCCGAAGTTATGGTGCCGTGTAGAACCAGATCCTGGCTATCCACCCTGCAAAGCACAGCTTCGTCGCAACTACGGTCTGCCTACAGTAGCGGTTTTAGTAAGAGCTAATTTAACCCCAAAAACTGGCCAAAATCGGCCATTTTTTAGTCATTTTGATCAGGAAAATTTTCAAATTTTGACCACAAATTTTTTTTCTTTTTTTTGGCTGAGATGGATTTGGGGGGTCCGGGGGAGGTTCGAAATTTGTTTCAAACTTGTTTCCGGCTTTTTGGTGAAAAACTAGAGGCGAAAAACTGAGCAATTTTTATCAAAAAAGGGCAAACTTTCAGCTCCTGTAACTTTGGAACCAGTTGAGATAGGGCATCCGAAATTATGGTGCCGTGTAGAACCAGATCCTGGCTATCCACCCTGCAAAGCACAGCTTCGTGCTACTTTTGTTTTTTTTTTTTTTTTTTTTTTTTTTAAACTCCAAACTAGGTCGGAACATGGATATTTCTCCATTGACATTGCATTGATAAACGTCATCCGGCCCCATCAGCTGATCTAAATTTACATTGGCTTCTTAATGGCCCCGCGGAATGGATATATAATGAGTATTTTTTATATTCACTGAAATATTTGTAATGGACGTTTGTTGTACAACATTGTTTTGTTGCTTTGTATATATCGGGTATATTAAGTTTTTAGGTAAAGTGTCACATATAAATATATATATTCTTCAGTGGAAAAGTTATTCGGTTAGTACTTGATATGGAAATTTTTTTGGAACCTTTTTTGTGAGGAATATCAAAATTCTATTTTAAATTTAATCAAGAAAATGAAATTTAAGAAAAGCGATTGAATAATAAGGTAAATTCGATTGAATATTTAAATATTACTAAACTCTTGACCATCAATGTTATAACATTGTAATATACAATATTTCAGGTAGTTAAAGGGATTGTAAGAGGTTACTAATCGCAAAATATGCTGGCATCACATAAGGCCCTTCACGTTTAGTGCCATCATCAAAGACTTAGTTTTAGTGGAATTAAACCATAGACATCTATTTAAAAATTAGTAAGGCGAAAAATGATGCTATCAGTATCCGGAAATCGGAGCAGGCTAATGCAACTGTCCTGTCCCTCATGGCACCCTACATGGCGTTGCCCGTCTTCATTAGCCCACAAGGTGCAGAAGGTGCAGTCGAAGGGGGATAATTTTATTTTCATGTGGTCTGTAATAACACGTTATACGTGTCATAAGCCGTAGCAGTAGACCACGAAGTCTACTCCAATAGATTGTGACTGACTTTTGCAACTATTTTGTGTATCTCCGGAAATGATAAATGATTGTGCGACCTCGCGTGACATCTGCATTTGCATGTTGGGATAAACATGGGTTATCTCTACAACGTCAACATGTAGAATTTTTCCTATCGTTTCAATGTCAAATTTATTATCTATTCCTAATATATACAAAATTTCAGTTAATACCAAATATCACTATTTTTTATCGACCATATTTCATTATAATCCCAGGCTGTAATCGGAACTCCATGTGTCGTCTGATAGAATATAATCCAGTGAACAAAGTCACGTGACAAAACAGCGGATTACATGTCAGCAAAAAAATTCTATTGAACTTTAGCAATAAATTTCTCTTACGTTTTACTTATCTTATTGTGGGTCAATATATTCTTTAAAAAAATAATTTTCCTTTGACGGAATTGTCATTAGTTATTAAACATTATTAAAGATTAATACTAAGAAATGATAGTTATACCACAGGGTATCCATACAACGTGTTTTCTCGCCTTATTTACAAATGTCCTTATATATACCACCTTATAATTGTCAACCATTCCATTTAACACAGCTCTAAATTGCTAAAATATATTTACATGCATGTTGTATATATCATAGACGTTTAAATTTCTGCCGTGCAGTGTGCAATTAGGGATATATTGCATGAAAAGTAGCAAATTTCAAACTACCACGAGCCCATTGATCATAATATCGTAATAGTAGATATAATAATAAAATTGAAGAGCGAAAGTGGATGATAGTGTAACATATAAAAAATGTTGGCAGTGACGGAGTATGTTTAGGCGAACTTTAAAACAGAACAGTGAAACTTTATTGAATTTATTGAAGCTTGCTTGGCAAGGTAACATACGCCATAACCAGCTTTCAGAAATGATAACATGTCTGTAGTCTAATGTCAAGCTTTAATGAGATCTCATACATAGTTTCATCAAGATCGGATAAAAAAATGTAGTCTCTATCAGGCCTACAAGCTAAATTAGGCCCAGAAAACTAATTCAAGGGCAATAAGAGTTCATCCGATTGTTACCAGTTTCAAACTTGACTGAGATTTTGTCCATATATACATGCATACCAAGTTCCATCGTGATCAGATAAACCATGTAGCCTCTATTGTGCCTAAAAGCCAAACTAGACGCATTGATTTAATTCAAGGGCAATAACTCCAAAATCATTCATCCAATTATTACCATTTTTAACTTGAGATCTCATCAATATATACATGCATACCAAGTTTCATCAAGATCAGATAAAAAAAAATGCACCCTGTATCAATATATTTTCAAGTTTCATCAAGATCGGATAAAAACTGTAGTCTATAGAGTGCTTACAAGCCAAATTAAGCTTCATCAAGATCGGATAAAATTTTTAGCCTTTAAAAGTCAAATTTAACGTGTTTTTACTAAGTCAAGGGCAATGACTCTGAAACTTTTCATCCGATTATTACCAATTTTGAACTTGACCAAGATCTCATCAATATATACATGCATACCAGGTTTCATCAAGATCAGATAAAAGCTGTAGCCTTTATCGAGCATACAACAAATGTGGACGGACGAACGGAAGGGCGGACGGACGGACAGGGGCGACGGCAATAAATTATACCTCCACGTATAAAAGATTAGTACAGATGAGATAAGTTTCGAGATATTAATCAAATAGTTTGCTTAATTTGACACTAAAAAAAGGGAAACCCATCTTTAAAAGCAACCGAGAAATTTTAACCTTGCTGTTTTAAAGAGTTTTTTTTTACTTCGTCAATTATGTCCGAACTACTTTTTCAATTATCATTTTACCAATGTGCCTAGTACGACTTACAAGAAAGTCACAAATTGAACTTTTAAAACATACAATTAAAACTTATTTTCACCAGTCGATCGAAATTTACATGTAGTCATCTATTTTAAATTTTTTGAAAAGGGAACGGGTCTAAGAGATTGGTATGTAATACCGTGTCCTGTAAAAGATTGTGTAAAAGTTTGAAATCTAGAAATGGAAAGCTAATATTCCTGATCTGCCCTTCGTTGCATACTACATTACTTCATTATACTTATTGTCTTCAATATTGTATTACGTTCTTCCTACTCGTCTTTTGGGTTAATCTCTTACTAAACAGAGCAATTAATACTTTAAATTTGTAAAATAACACACACGTACGTCAAAATTATTGATAGACATCTATAACAGATTTTAGATAGTTTTTCAGATACAATTTCGATGATTTATGTCTTATTGGTATCGGTTAAGCGTCCAAAGAGGTAACTCATCCGCCGCTTAAATCATCCCGATCCATGTCGCCTTCGTAGAGGAAGCTGTGAACGTAATGGGGACCCAATTGGCTTTCAGGAAAGTCTATTTTTAAAAGACAGATTTGCCATTTTTCAGAGTTGATATTGGTCTTGATTATAGTAAATAGTAAATAAATAGTTTTCAGAAGTAGTGGAAATGTGCGAAAAAAATCCTTCAAATTGTTTCGAAACCTAGGAATTTCCCTTTCTATTAGTACTATGTCTTTGCTATATAGGATAAGAAAAGAAGAGTCATCTTTTTATCAATAATTCTGAACACACGTGGGTTTGAAAGCTCACATTAAACACTATTACTGTTAAGATTAGCAAAAAATCCCCATTTCTGAGACAAAGTTACGATTGGTAAAACGTATGGCGAATCTGTCCTTTAATTTGTTACATTTGGATCTAAGGTTCAAATTTCATTGGGATTTTCACTGGAATTTTCAAGTTACTTTGTTCTGCTATATTTTTCACAGGGACATAACCCATTTGTTTATAGACATCCGAGCATGTGTTGTCAATAATCTTCACTAAGCTATGCTCCAATAGATGCCTCCATTTATAAGCAGTGGCAACGGAATTGTTTCTTGTTGTACAGATAACACAGTTGTCTGGAAGCCCAGCTGAAGTGATTTTCCAAATGTAGTCTTTGATATCTTGACTGATTTTTAAGCCAAGAAATTCATATAAATTCTCAGTGGCTTTGATTGGTTTTTCAGAAATATCTTCATATCGAAGAGTTTTGATCCTATTCGGAAATTTCTTTTTAAGGCGCTCAGACCATTTTATATCATTGGAAACTCTGTTACAAAACTCCTTCATACCATTTAAATTTAAGGCTTTTATCCCCTGAAATTGGCCCACACTCCTCTGAGAACGTAAGGTACCTCTCGGATCGCGAATTAAATGAACAATTTTTAAATGTGGATAATTTTCTAATAAAAATCTCTGTTTCTTTAAGATTTAGTCATATAATTTTCAATAGCACTAGTTTCGATCGGCTGCATGGTTTTTGAAACAATGGCAGACAATTAACGATTCCCATTTTCCCGGTGTTACGGTTGATACACTCCATGTAGCTTTTGGTACTTAAACTGTTACTATAATGGTACTGTCTTAATGTATCTACGTCAAGGTTTGATATGTTGCAATTGAAGATGTTTTCCATTGCTTCTATGGACAATTTGTTGTAATTTCCTGGATTAACTTTCCTTAAAATATATTGAATAAGAACATTGATATACACTTATACATCATTCCTTATTGTATTTTTAAACAAAATGATTCTTCAGTACAACATACGGTATTAAATTTGACAGTAAAGAACATTGATATACACTTATATCTTATTGCATTTTTATACAAAATGATTCTTCAGTACAACATACGGTATTAAATTTGACAGTAAAGAACATTGATATACACATATATCTTATCGCATTTTTAAACAAAATGATTCTTCAGTACAACATACGGTATTAAATTTGACAGTAAAGAACATTGATGTACACTTATACCTTATTGCATTTTTATACAAAATGATTCTTCAGTACAACATACGGTATTAAATTTGACAGTAAAGAACATTGATGTACACTTATACCTTATTGCATTTTTATACAAAATGATTCTTCAGTACAACATACGTTATTAGATTTCGCAGTAAAGAACATTGATGTACACTTATACCTTATTGTATTTTTATACAAAATGATTCTTCAGTACAACATACGGTATTAAATTTGACAGTAAAGAACATTGATGTACACTTATACCTTATTGTATTTTTATACATTAAGATTCTTCAATACAACATACGGTATTAGATTTCGCAGTAAAGAACATTGATGTACACTTATACCTTATTGCATTTTTATACAAAATGATTCTTCAGTACAACATACGGTATTAAATTTGACAGTAAAGAACATTGATGTACACTTATACCTTATTGCATTTCTATACAAAATGATTCTTCAGTACAACATACGGTATTAAATTTTACAGTAAAGAACATTGATATACACTTATATCTTATTGCATTTTTATACAAAATGATTCTTCAGTACAACATACGGTATTAAATTTGACAGTAAAGAACATTGATGTACACTTATACCTTATTGCATTTTTATACAAAATGATTCTTCAGTACAACATACGGTATTAAATTTGACAGTAAAGAACATTGATGTACACTTATACCTTATTGCATTTTTATACAAAATGATTCTTCAGTACAACATACGGTATTAAATTTGACAGTAAAGAACATTGATGTACACTTATACCTTATTGTATTTTTATACAAAATGATTCTCCAGTACAACATACGGTATTAAATTTGACAGTAAAGAACATTGATGTACACTTATACCTTATTGCATTTTTATACAAAATGATTCTTCAGTACAACATACGTTATTAGATTTCGCAGTAAAGAACATTGATGTACACTTATACCTTATTGTATTTTTATACAAAATGATTCTTCAGTACAACATACGGTATTAAATTTGACAGTAAAGAACATTGATGTACACTTATACCTTATTGTATTTTTATATATTAAGATTCTTCAG
>NW_008708477.1:271565-278040 GCF_000327385.1 Lottia gigantea | reverse complement strand
AACTCAAATATCTGCCATAGAACAGAAAATATTTTTTTACATTTTTAATGCATATTGGCCATAGAGGCAAATATGGCCTATAGATAACTTTTACAAATACAAACTTTTGGCTCAAGTTTTGATCTTTTCCTACTAATTAGACCCCAAGGACTTCAAAAAACACAAGAAATCAAATCCAAATCTGTAAGTTTTCAAACTAGCTATATGCAGTCTGCATATTGGTGCACAAGAAGTGCTCAAAGACAAATAAATTTTTTGCGTCAAAACTTACAAAACTACAATGCTGAAATTTTGCACCAATATTCACATGGACTATCTAGACATGTCAGAAAAAACAGAACTCAAATATCTGCCATAGAACAGAAAATAATTTTTTACATTTTTAATGCATATTGGCCACAGAGGCAAATATGGCCTGTAGATAACTTTTACAAATACAAACTTTTGGCTCAAGTTTTGATCTTTTCCTACTAATTAGACCCCAAGGACTTCAAAAAACACAAGAAATCAAATCCAAATCTGTAAGTTTTCAAACTAGCTATATGCAGTCTGCATATTGGTGCACAAGAAGTGCTCAAAGACAAATAAATTTTTTGCGTCAAAACTTACAAAACTACAATGCTGAAATTTTGCACCAATATTCACATGGAATATCTGGACATGTCAGAAAAAACAGAACTCAAATATCTGCCATAGAACAGAAAATAATTTTTTACATTTTTAATGCATATTGGCCATAGAGGCAAATATGGCCTATAGATAACTTTTACAAATACAAACTTTTGGCTCAAGTTTTGATCTTTTCCTACTAATTAGACCCCAAAGACTTCAAAAAACACAAGAAATCAAATCCAAATCTGTAAGTTTTCAAACTAGCTATATGCAGTCTGCATATTGGTGCACAAGAAGTGCTCAAATCTAAATAAATTTTGTGCTTGAAAAGTTACAAAGCTACAATGCTGAAATTTTGCACCAATATTCACATGGATTATCTGGACATGTCACAAAAAACAGAACTCAAATATCTGCCATAGAACAGAAAATAATTTTTTACATTTTTAATGCATATTGGCCATAGAGCCAAATATGGCCTATAAACAACTTTAACAAATACAAAATTTTGCCTCAAGTTTTGATCTTTTCCTACTAATTAGACCCCAAGGACTTCAAAAAACACAAGAAATCAAATCCAAATCTGTAAGTTTTTAAACTAGCTATATGCAGTCTGCATATTGGTGCACAACAAGTGCTCAAAGACAAATAAATTTTTTGCGTCAAAACTTACAAAACTACAATGCTGAAATTTTGCACCAATATTCACATGGACTATCTAGACATGTCAGAAAAAACAGAACTCAAATATCTGCCATAGAACAGAAAATAATTTTTTACATTTTTAATGCATATTGGCCACAGAGGCAAATATGGCCTATAGATAACTTTTACAAATACAAACTTTTGGCTCAAGTTTTGATCTTTTCCTACTAATTAGACCCCAAGGACTTCAAAAAACACAAGAAATCAAATCCAAATCTGTAAGTTTTCAAACTAGCTATATGCAGTCTGCATATTGGTGCACAAGAAGTGCTCAAAGACAAATAAATTTTTTGCGTCAAAACTTACAAAACTACAATGCTGAAATTTTGCACCAATATTCACATGGACTATCTGGACATGTCAGAAAAAACAGAACTCAAATATCTGCCATAGAACAGAAAATAATTTTTTACATTTTTAATGCATATTGGCCATAGAGGCAAATATGGCCTATAGATAACTTTTACAAATACAAACTTTTGGATCAAGTTTTGATCTTTTCCTACTAATTAGACCCCAAGGACTTCAAAAAACACAAGAAATCAAATCCAAATCTGTAAGTTTTCAAACTAGCTATATGCAGTCTGCATATTGGTGCACAAGAAGTGCTCAAATCTAAATAAATTTTTTGCTTGAAAAGTTACAAAGCTACAATGCTGAAATTTTGCACCAATATTCACATGGATTATCTGGACATGTCACAAAAAACAGAACTCAAATATCTGCCATAGAACAGAAAATAATTTTTTACATTTTTAATGCATATTGGCCATAGAGCCAAATATGGCCTATAAACAACTTTAACAAATACAAAATTTTGGCTCAAGTTTTGATCTTTTCCTACTAATTAGACCCCAAGGACTTCAAAAAACACAAGAAATCAAATCCAAATCTGTAAGTTTTCAAACTAGCTATATGCAGTCTGCATATTGGTGCACAAGAAGTGCTCAAAGACAAATAAATTTTTTGCGTCAAAACTTACAAAGCTACAATGCTGAGATTTTGCACCAATATTCACATGGACTATCTGGACATGTCAGAAAAAACAGAACTCAAATATCTGCCATAGAACAGAAAATAATTTTTTACATTTTTAATGCATATTGGCCATAAAGCCAAATATGGCCTATAGACAACTTTTACAAATACAAACGTTTGGCTCAAGTTTTGATCTTTTCCTACTAATTAGACCCCAAGGACTTCAAAAAACACAAGAAATCAAATCCAAATCTGTAAGTTTTCAAACTAGCTATATGCAGTCTGCATATTGGTGCACAAGAAGTGCTCAAAGACAAATAAATTTTTTGCGTCAAAACTTACAAAGCTACAATGCTGAAATTTTGCACCAATATTCACATGGACTATCTGGACATGTCACAAAAAACAGAACTCAAATATCTGTCATAGAACAGAAAATAATTTTTTACATTTTTAATGCATATTGGCCATAGAGGCAAATATGCCCTTAATCAACTTTTACAAATACAAACTTTTGGCTCAAGTTTTGATCTTTTCCTACTAATTAGACCCCAAGGACTTCAAAAAACACAAGAAATCAAATCCAAATCTGTAAGTTTTCAAACTAGCTATATGCAGTCTGCATATTGGTGCAAAGAAGTCCTCAAAGACAAATACATTTTTTGCGTCAAAACTTACAAAGCTACAATGCTGAAATTTTGCACCAATATTCACATGGACTATCTGGACATGTCAGAAAAAACAGAACTCAAATATCTGCCATAGAACAGAAAATAATTTTTACATTTTTAATGCATATTGGCCATAGAGGCAAATATGGCCTCTAGACAACTTTTACAAATACAAACTTTTGGCTCAATTTTTGATCTTTTCCTACTAATTAGACCCCAAGGACTTCAAAAAACACAAGAAATCAAATCCAAATCTGTAAGTTTTCAAACTAGCTATATGCAGTCTGCATATTGGTGCACAAGAAGTGCTCAAAGACAAATACATTTTTTGCGTCAAAACTTACAAAGCTACAATGCTGAAATTTTGCACCAATATTCACATGGATTATCTGGACATGTCACAAAAAACAGAACTCAAATATCTGCCATAGAACAGAAAATAATTTTTTACATTTTTAATGCATATTGGCCATAGAGACAAATATGGCCTATAGACAACTTTTTTAAATACAAACTGTTTGCTCAAGTTTTGATCTTTTCCTACTAATTAGACCCCAAGGACTTCAAAAAAACACAAGAAATCAAATCAAAATCTGTAAGTTTTCAAACTAGCTATATGCAGTCTGCATATTGGTGCACAAGAAGTGCTCAAAGACAAATAAATTTTTACGTCAAAACTTACAAAGCTACAATGCTGAAATTTTGCACCAATATTCACATGGACTATCTGGACATGTCAGAAAAAACAGAACTCAAATATCTGCCATAGAACAGAAAATAATTATTTACATTTTTAATGGATATTGGCCATAGAGGCAAATGTGGCCTACAGACAACTTTTTTAAATACAAACTTTTGGCTCAAGTTTTGATCTTTACCCCAAGGGAGTCAAAAAAATCTGTAAGTTTCAAAGTAGCAATCCCTGGTCTGCACAATTGTATTCAAAAAGTGTTCAAACACAAATAAATTTTTCCCTTGACAAGTTACAGAGCTACAATGCTGACACTTTCTGGGAATATCCACATAGACTACCTCTACATGTGGGAAAAAACAGAACTCAAATATCTGCCATACATCAAGAAATACTTTTGGTCATTTTTCATGCATATAGGCCATAGGGACCAAATATGGCCAATGACCAACTTTGCCATATATGGCCAATGACCAACTTTGCCAAATATGGCAAATGACCAACTTTGCCAAACATGCAAGAAACTCAAAAAAACTAATTAAAATCTGTAATTTTCAAAAGTAGCAATCCCTGGCCTGCACAATGGTAGTCAATAAGTGCTCAAACAGAAATAAATTTTCCCTTGAAAAGTTACAAAGCTACAATGCTGAAATTTTGCACCAATATTCACATGGACTATCTGGACATGTCAGAAAAAACAGAACTCAAATATCTGCTATATAATAGACAATAATATTTGACAGTTTTCATACATCCAACTTTTCCAAATGCAATGATTTGGCTCATGATTTGATCTGACCAAAAAACTAATATTACAAAATTCCCCCTTTTAAAACCATACATGTATATACCAAATACACAAAATCTGTCCAGCAAAAGTAATCAAAACAATCATAGAGACCCGAATTTGTTTGTCAAGAACGTTCAATATAAAATATTCAGAACTACAGTCTAAAAACTAAATGCTAAATTGTTCTAGCTAGTTCTGTACAAAATGTTTGTGTTTAGTGTCAGATGAAGTTAGTATGATATATGATAATAGCTTTCATCTTCTGTTCCATCTTAACCTGCAAACAAGAAACAAAATGCTACATTAGTATTAAACAAACTGGCTGACCTTTGGTTATCCTTCAATTGGTTCTATCTTACAATACATCTATAACTATTCTTCTTAACCATTATCTATAACTATTCTTAACCATTATCTATCTATAACTATTATAACTATTCTTCTTAAACAATATATAGCTATAACTATTCTCTTGACTATTATCTATAATCATTCTTCTTTACCATTATCTATAACTACTATTCCTTTACCATAGTCCATAACTATTCTTCCTTTACCATTATCTAGAACTATTCTTCTTAATCATTATCTTTGACTATTCTTCCTTTACCATTATATATTCTTCTCAACCATTATACCAAATTATAAAACAATGTTACATAACCAAATTGATACACCAACATAGTAGCAACTTTGAATGATGAATATGATTGATGGTTATATGTCAGTATAAACTGCGTGTGTACATGAACAAGTGGTTGACAAAAATGTATCCACCCACACAGGAGAAAATTATATAGAAGCTTTGGTTGGCAAAGACATGTGGGTGTATAAACTTGGAATTGAATACATTCGCACAGAAGCTTACGCCCAAACATTTTCGGTTTTTACTTTTGTTTATAACTAATCAATTTGCAGCCTGTATAACAATAATTACGGGGAATAGACCCTAATTCGGATTCTTAGAAAGGTAGCCTGATGTGGTATACTTACAAACTAAAATAGTAACACTTAGACACCAAAGCATTTAAAACAAATGGAAGCATTTGAAAAGTATAGATATGATATGTTAGTTGGCTTACCTATAATAAAACTGTTTTTGGTGACAATCAATATCACATCCATAACACCGCCATAATGAAATAAAATGAAAATTAATTTAATTTCCACAGTGAGTTAAGACAGTCATTTTCAATTTAGATTTACTTAAACAGGAAACTGGACTCTATACAGAATGTATCATGCGGGACTCAGGTTTAGTGCCAATACCATTAACAAAGGGAACATGGCTGACATTCAAAAACAATGATCATAAAACTTACTTTTGTAAAACCGTTTTTATGATTTAATACACAGGCTTCTTTCAAAACCAAAGGTTCAGCCATTAACAACCATATCACTGTCAAACAAAATGAAATAAAATGAATTTAGGTTTTACATCATGATATTGAAGCCTTGAAATCCGCATCTAGACAGCTGGTTTAGCCCAAAACAAGTCTTGCAAACTTTAGTGAATGAATGAATGAATTGAATATGATTTTCACTAGACAAGTCTAGTGTTTTATACATTAAATTAACTTATGGTAAATTGGAGGTTCAAATGTATTTTATTTGTCTGAAATCAAATTTGATTATTGTCCACGTAACTTCAATTCATGTGAATATAATTCTTAACATGCAATTTGGACATTATATTGGTGGGACATGAGGCGTTTGCACTCGGGCGAGAAATCATCAACGTGAATAGTCCTCAGTACAAATACTCGACTCGAATTGACAATAGCTCATTTCATGTGGCTGGCAAATAGAAAAAAAACAACGATGGAAATTAATAATTGAATAAATATGAATCATTGAATGAATACGAATGAATGAATGAATAATCCTGACGGAGTGCAAATAAATAAACGGGATGAAATAAACACGAAGAAGGATAGAACGTTTTGGACTACGCTTTTGTGAACTTGGAAATATTACTGAATATGTCATAATAGTGAATGAATTGATAAGGGACGAGAAAATACTTTA
>NW_008708477.1:259321-271515 GCF_000327385.1 Lottia gigantea | reverse complement strand
CTTAAAATCCGTGCACCGTTGTATTTTAATCAATTTTGGAAGAAAGCTTAAACACAACTGAATATTCTATTGCTGTTTTCATCCAATAAATAATGTAAGTCAAATAATACATAATCTAACATTTATCAATTTGGTCTTTTGATGAGAAACATATCGACATAGCACATAATTGAGCCCTGTTATGAGCATAAATTCAACCATTGGGAATTTTTACCCATATCGCCTATTTGACCCTTGGGGTACATTTGTGCATAGGAATGCATCAACCCCTCAAGTTGTACGGCAAATATGCTGGCAAGGTTTGTAGGTGCGAACAGAAACAACCATTTTTTTTACCCACGCGGACAATTGGAAAATAGATTGTGTATAAACTCTTAGCTAATCTTTAAGTTGATAAAAACATTAACCGATGAAAAAATGATATTTATTATTTGTGTTTTCCAGAATTTTCAGTCGGAATTTATACTATAATGTTCATTACCATAGGTTTCATCCGCAATTATATTCGTCTGAATTATCAAAATAAGATTTCGGTTATTGCCCTTTAATTGCAATGTAATCGTGTACAGTAAACTAAAAGGCCCTTTTCCAGCCTGAACATGTTCCGTATTGACCTTTAAGAAAAAAACAAAATCGTACAAAGAATATCAAACATTTATTATGATTGATGATTTACATGGAATAATCATAAAATGAACATAAATATTTTGTCAGAAATCTTTTTATTCTCTGACCAGTACTTCTAGATTCTCTTCTAGGTGTCTTGTCAACTTCTTTGACATCTGTTTCTGAAAAAATGAAAGAAAATGATATCAGTACCAAGCTTATATGAATTTAATTCGCTGGGCAAAAAATAACAAGATTTTATATTTCAAAGAAAACTATTTTAGTCTTATATCATTTGTAATACCACGGATCGCGAAATTATTTCAACTTCGCAGTGGTCAATAAACAAGTTGTCTTAAAATTTAATGTTATATAACGAAATTGCACGTAACATCCGAAACTTTGACCCATTTCAGTGATATCGTTGAATAATATATATACTAAAATTATTTTTTGACGGCGATGTTGCTTTATCAAGTACAATAACTCATTTTTAACTTTTGGTGATTATTTCAACTGCGACCAAACCTTCCATTTGTAGTTTCTGTACACGTTAACATACCTCTGTCTGTCGTCAGATCAACATCGGAATATCCATCATCTTCGCAAACAACATCTTGAAGATTGAGTCGAAGTTCAGACTCTTCTACGACAATCATCCTTTTTCTAGTCTGTGTATGCCGAACCCTTGGTTTATTCTGATGAACCGATCCATATCCATTGATCATTTCGTTAATGGGGATCAGTTTGTTTGATTTTCCCCCGTTATTCCTAGCACTTTTTGTTTCATGTTGACGAGATTTATCCGATATGTCCCGTGCCTCTATTTCTAGGTCTGTAAAACTTTCTATCCTCAAAGCTTTCAGTAGCTCTAGTGTACGACTCTGGTCTGCAAATAAAGTTCAGCATAAGTTATAACTTTTATAATGTATAAAGTAAGATTTAAGATTTGGCCCATAATATTCTTTTGCCAAATATATCAATTAAAAGTCTGGATAAGAAACACAAATGGAACGTAAAATTCCCCGCAATCACATCAATTAAAGCCTTAGATTTGACTAGATTCAGATCGAATTCTTTCGAAAATAAGACAAGTAAGAAAAACTCTACTGATTTAGTTACTAAATAAGTCAACAGCGAATTTTTGATTTCGTGAAGTGGTAATCTGGAATTGAATATTTAAGCGCTTTAATTCAAAATTCAAGTAAAATGCAATTTTATTCTAATATCATTTGGAAAATTGCAGAGCTTACTAATATTTTCTTTATATATTTATTTCTTTTTAAAGGTGAATCTATGTGTAAAAAGTATATTTTTGAAATTTGTTAAATTAAAGAATTTCGGATTTAGACAACTCCTGTTACTAATTGTTCATGATATACTAAACAACAACTAGATGTGTTAATCAAATCTAAAATACTTTCAATTATTGATTGACAAAGACACTGAGTACAACTATATTTCAGTCATGAAGTCTTGAGTTTTGTAGAAAAAAACTACAGCAGATTTTGATCGAACCGGTTAATAAACTAAATTATTCGACTAACCGTACGACTTCGGTACAACAAATCCATTCATTCTTAAGAATACTTCAAATCTGATTGTATTACGTTGTCTTATTAATAAAATTCCTATCTCCGTTAAGAATTCCTGCTTAAAACACTCGACGATGCTAAGACTACAATGTATTATGATGTTTTATTATTATGACGTCATAGATGTTGCTTACAACGACTAAGCCAACTCCAATAATCCACACTGGCCTTTTAATTTTTTATCATTATTCAAGAGTCTTGCTATTTCCAAACCCGTTATATACTTGGCCTTTTAATTTTTCGCGCATTTAGGTTTAAGATGAGTATATTCGGTGCTCTATATAGTGTCACCTATGACAATCATCCTAACGTCGTTTTTATCATTTCGATTCCAAAATATCTGCAGCAAATTCAAATTATTCAGTTAACAAACCGTAAGTTTTGGGAACAACAAATCCATTCATTCTGCTTTGATAAATTCTTTTTCAATATTCGTCGAATTATTCTCCTCTGATTGCTAACAATATAATTTATATAAATTAATGTGTAATGACTTATTGTCATTATGACGTCATATGATGCTTCAGTTTCTTCTTGCGTTTGAGTATAACAGCAATTACAGATCTTGGATTTCCGATATTTTTTCCCGTATTTTTGTGAGTGATTTCGCTAGTATTACTAAAATCCAGATGAAAACTTTGCCACTCCTTTACAAATCCTTATAGTGTTTTCCGGTAGTTGTTGAGTGTTGCGTTATTTTCAGATGCTTGCGATTGACTAAAAATTAATTCTTCCGAATTCAATCACATGGAGCAAAATTATATTGAATATTATCTTGATTTTATTTTTAGCTAGTTAGGATGTCAGCAACAGAGTTTCGCAGAGGGTAATTTAAATTTAATTACTTTACGAGCAGAAAGATTTCAATGAGCTGATCAGTGAGTAACATTTGGGAATGCTCTATACAATTCAGAACAGTTTTGAAATAAAATTGAATCAAACAAGCACTTCCTTGAAAGGCGTTTAGAATGCCCCTATCTATTTATAGAAGATTGTGGGCGAAAATCTTCACGACTTTCTGAAATATATCAACTTTTTATAGAAGATTTCAGACCACCGTGTTTTCTTATCGTCTGTTCAGAGTTTATAATAATATTTTATATAGACACTTTTAATCTAATCATCTACAAGCTTTTTATTTAAATAAAATTATACATTTGTATTGCAAACAAATATATTGGTTGGCCTGGACTCTTGACCATTGAAGACCATAGATTTATTTTGCCCGTTATAATGGCCATGAATCAGTGTATACCGACAACTACATGGTCTCCGATATCAGCTTCTGCATCCATCTAAAACTCATTATGGGGTATTTGACACTATGTGTAAAACGCAGTGATCGTCGTATGTCGACCTTTTTTCGAACTAAATGTAATGGCACCTAATTCTATCGACTAAGCTAGCCCATTGTCCAAGAAATGTGATTTGTTTAAATGGACTATTTCTTTACACATTTGAAGGCTTCGCAGAATTTTCGTGCGGACATATTACGAGCTTGATGCTTTCAATCTAACAATATCATCAACACCTATGGTGGTGTTAACGTGCACAACGCTTTTCTATATCAGTGCATCCGCTTTTTATCTCTAATTTGGGAAACAACGACTTGAAAACGTCCGATGGAAGTGTTCCAAATACTGAGATTGAACACCACTTCGCATTTAGTGATTGGGCTATACTATTGACAATATGGAATACTAATCAAGGAAAAAAATCCTAACACCATGATTTTCTGATCGTCAAAAAAATGACAAACTTGAAATGCCCACGCATAGTCTGATCCGATTTTCCCATGACGTCAAGACCTGTGGAGTGAATCGACGGCGCCTAGAGGGGTGGGAATCACTCGCCATCTCGAGATCTGAGTATTTTGTTTAATATCAGAAAATATCTTAAGAAAACTAATTTTAACTGTAAAAAACATGCAATGTTTGGAAATACGTCAAAAATATGGCGCCTTACTGTAGAATGGAAAGTCTACCGGCTTATCACGATGACCGTATGACATGCCTTGAAGATTGGAAGTGTAAAAAATGACGATATTAAATAAACAAAAACGAAGAAATATCTGAATTTAATACAGTATTATTTTTGTTATTAAGTAGTATAACAGTATTTCTCGGCAGTGGTCTTACAGCCAACCATCATTCAACAAATATATCCATTTCAAAATCATTTTCAAAGATTTCCATTCAGACTTTATTTCAAATTTCATGTCAAGATAATTTTTATGATATTCATTTGTGAATGAAACTGAGTCATAAACTTCCCCGAATCTTAATCAAGTGACCTTATTCTTCAAAGATGTCAAAAACTTAGACTTCAGATAGCTAGAAGGTAACTCGTCTTGTAAAAATCTCAATATGAAAAGAAAAAATAATTTTTATTTCATCATAAGCACACTTTTATTATTTCTCGGCTAGAACCAAACTTTTACATAGGATTTCAGTATTAAGTTCTCTTAACTAATGCGGATAAAAATAATCGCCAACTTTCAGCTTTTTATGACAAAAATGTAGGCCCTAATCCTGAAGTTCTGGTCATCTGATATGGCGAAAAGGTTACTGCTTTTGGTCTAGTACTAGTAGTAGAATTAATTTTTTCCCTTCAAAACAAACGCATAAACCTCGCCGACTAATAACGATTATACTCGCTCTTCTGAAGAAAAAATATTGAATCTTAAAGCTTAGCTTGTCTAGACATATTTAGGCCTTTAAGGTTTTTGCTGACCTTTCGAAAAAAATAGCCTCAGATCAACTGTCATCAAGTTATTGTTAGAATGTTCAAACTTTAATCAAAGTCATTCTAATTCAACAAAACTTTGAAATAAAATCTGAGAAAAATATTTGAACATATCGAATCAGTAACCAGAGCAGAAGTGAGACCATTAAAATTCAAGATGGCGTCCTAATTAGGCGCCAAGAAACGTGATTTCATGCTGGATCAATGACGAAAACATACCTATTATATCATTGTTAAAATATCAAGTTAATGGTCTAGCTATTTCATATTTTATATCATTTTAATTTTCTTTACATACCTTGACATACAGTTAAAACCTTCGATATTTGATTCACCTTATTAGGTCACCCCGAATCGTGCTCTGACAATGGGTTTTGACCGCCATGTTGTTTGCTTACGTTTTATCGTAGCCGATTAAAATGACTTAAAAGACTAATTATGAAGATTCGAGATTTTAATATATAATACTAGAAATAGGTATATTTTTTATAAGCAGGTGTGATCATTTAAAGACTCGTTGAAACCATGTGAGAGATATTTTATCTGTAATAACACCAATAATACAGACATTTTATACAGGATTTTAAACTGTCGTGGATCATGGACGTAAACCCTCCGACGTGCATTACTGACGGAAAACTACTCGAAAGTCCTAAAAATAGCTAAAATTCATTCTTCTCGCCCTATTTCCTCGGTAAATTAATTCATAATAATGTAATAATAGTTCTTTTCAGAAAGAATAATATTGAAGTCCATTGTTCATGATCATTATTTAATTGAAATGACTTAATAAGATAATTTAAGACGTATCGCAATTTTTAATAGCTTATATTTGTCTGGTGATATTTTCTTTTGACATCTGACACTGCGCGTGACTCTCCATAATAATTGGTCGATATATTTCCCGCCGTTTTTCGTCCATTTAAACCCAGTGGTGTGTATCAACACATATATAACTTGAAGTTGGCTAAAATTAATCGGGTTATGATAAAACTTGCCGAAAGGGGGTCATGTCAGTTGATGACATCAGTTGATTGTATATAGTCCCTTTGGGTGTTTCAACGAATAGTTTACAATCTTATTCACATGGGCTTTTTAGGGGAATGGTTGCTTGTACTAGCGAATATTATAAACAGCATGAATTAGTTATAATCCCAGTGGTGTTTTTCCATTTGGTGTAATTTCCGTTAGGGCTAATTCCCATTTGAGCTATGCAATATCATATCTGTCGGTAACCTATAAATTCAGCAAATTATTTAGCTTATGGGGGTATGTAGACATTGCCATACATGGAGTAGGTGATAGAGACATATCAAAGTTTCAAATAATTAATCTAAAAAATATCTCTTATGAAATAATTGGTACGTGTCTGATTGGAATCTTAATACCAAAATTTGTTTATTTTGTCCGATTTGTGGATGTATTTCTCATGGTGTTTTTGTGGACAAACTTTTTCTGTATTCTTCAAATTTGTCTTAAAAGCCTTCCTTAGTCACAAACAACACTAAGAGACTTTTTCTTTTACAGCTCACAGCTTATAATGGCCTAATATTGTTTAATATTCCATTTCTATTATATCCAAAATAAACACAAGCCTACACTTGTTCAGTCTTCTCACGACTGTGGTATAATTCATCATTTTTTTTAAATACGCCTCATTCAACTTTAATGGAACATGTAAAAAGATCTAATGCGAGTCTGGCGTCAGATATGGTAGTTATAATATTTTCAAATATTAAATAATTTAACAGATACTAAAGTGACGCGAAATCTTGGCATCGTTTTCAGCACAAAGTGGACGATTTCTATCCTTAAAATGTGTTACTGTTATGCTGTTGGCGTGTTTTCTTCACTTAATTTTATTGTATAGTTTTTCATTAGTGAACACTGCTTAAACCAAATGCTAAAAGCGTAAATGGAGGAACTGCCAATGAAAAAGGATGACAAGACAAAAATTATGCCATACGTAATCGCCTGTTCATCGCCGAATATTTGTCTTCCATACGGGCTCTGACCACTTGCCCGCTGATTAAGCGGACTTGATCAAGCGGATAGTAAACATTTCGTACAAGATTTAATTTTATTCAGTGTCAGTTAAGTCTCATGGTGTGTTTGTTTTCTTGTTTTTCATCAAGTACACGTATACCCCCGTGTGGTCATCGCGCGTAGCTTATAGTGACATTCTTGTTATATATGCCTAATTTCTCGATATATAATGAACTTGTATCAATTAAGCTCATTAAAGCGGGGCTATATATTACATTATCTTCAATTATCTGAACTCATCTGTCAACATGGTTGGTGTATAGTCTCGTTCATCAGTCACGTCTGAATTAAGCCACAAATATACGATGTACAGTGCGGTGTTCTAGACACCTGATTCTACTTTTCATTGTGAAATACTTAGTCACTTATGATTGGTGTACTTTCTCAAGTGAAAATATCACACTAGCTGCTACAAATGTTTCGCCAAAATTTGATTTCGGGTTTCCGGGTAGAAATCCGGAGGGAGGACTTATTCCAGCAAATTTAGAACCCTTAGCTAACATTAATTCGACGTTACCATGTAAATGCCTTAATATTCAATAGCCATTTTCTCGATATTTACTTGGCACAGGGGGGCAAATACATACGTGAGTTTACATGCCATAATTAATTACTATTTGAAGAAAAGTATTAAGGGTTTTTAAATTGTAAAAATGATCCTATTGGAAATACAATTGCCCAATTGAGATATTAAGGCTGGTGAGTGAGACTATTAAATGAAATGAAAATGTGATATATCTTTCATTTATCAATGTCGAATATGTTACACCCTGTCGTGGCTTGTGTGACATTCTATCAAAGCACTCATATCTGATCAAATACATGTTCTCAAAAACTGTTAAACTCTTAATACATATAATTCCTTACATTAATGTCTACTTTAGTTCTACGAAATTCTTCGACACAAAAAAAAAGAAATGTCGTTCTTGCAATATAATAACCATTTTTTGCAGAAGTTTCACATAATTCGTAGCGTGAAACATGTTATTCTAAAATAAATAACTTTGAAAGAAATTTGTGGGTGTTCTCTCTCTTAAAATTATAATTACAGATCTTACCCACCTACTCCACCTACAATCACATTTTGGGGATTTTTAGCCTAATTTGATTCATTGAATCTTTCGTAATATTTTTTTCCATTTGCACAATTCGTCTGGAATTTCTGGCAAGATCGCCTCACTGTTGCGCAATAACTCTTATTTCAATTAACGCTCGAGCGTAAAAAAATTTCGGAATTAAACATTATTTTCGCACCCTTCTTATTTCTCATCCGAAATCTTTTGAAAACCATAGATTATGATGTCACTATTATAAATATTCAAATAAAAGATCAAGTCTAAAATTTAAATTTTGGAGCTATTGATAAAAACATAATTATTTCATGCTTAGGATGGCCATCATACATACCATATTTTGGTTCTTTAACGATGTGTGTGTTCTTGGATCAAAAAAAAGGGAATGTGAAAAGTTGACGTTTGGTATGACTAGGTCACCAACCTTTACGAAGATGACGAATGACTTTTTAGAATTTATCTTCAAGACACCACCACAAAGCTAACAGTAGATGTACACCACAGCGCCAAAATAAATGAGAAAGGATTTTGAATATGACTTCAGCTGCGATAGGCTTCGGATAAAAAGAGAAGTATACCTTCAAATTAGTTTATCAGTGGTAAAAGGTCTCTTATCTCTGAAATCGGAGACCATTTGGAATAGTGACGACACACATGGCTTTGAGAAATACCTGCAGTGAACTCTTTGTACGAAAACGAAACTATACATTGGAAAATTGTGGTTCATTGAGCTTACAATTTACAATAAAATAAAAATAAATCTCGCCATTGAGTTTTTTTTATGTTAAAATTTTTTGTGTTTGTATTTGTCCTTTCGAAGTCCTCCAGAAGCTTAAGAATGAAACGAACTGAATACACAGATGTTTTACGCTCTTATTTCCTGATTTCAGACAACAACCAACGATATAGTGAATACAGAGGGAAATTATTGCAATGGACAGGGGAATTGGGCAGCTAATTTTCTTTCCCAAATGATATCATAGACATGTAACACACTTGCATGAAAATCAAAATGTTTCATTCTAGACTCGCACTCTAAATAATCTATTTAGTATCAGTTTACATATTTCGAGATACAGAATGACCAAAAGAAACCGAAGACCAAACACATGTTAACCACTTACATTTCAAAGAACTTGCAAGTCATAAAAACGATGGTTTTCGAGACCACTTGATCTTGAATAAATGATGTCTTTGTGAGAAAATTAAATTGTGGTCATTTGGTCAAGATGGATGGAGCTTTAAACATCTAATGACCACAGATTCATTGACCACTCGTTAACTAAATGTTAATTAAAACGTCTTGTTAATGAGTCTGAGATATCTTAATACGACGCTATCTTTCAGTAGTCAAGTTTAATACATAGGGGAAATGGTGATATATTGGTACCGTATTTACTGGTGTTTCAGTATTACTCTCAGTGGTCTATCTGCTATATGTCATGGTTTGATGTTGACATACAGTCAGTGGCAGTTATGACAGTGTGGACACGTTTTTAGATTATTTAATCAATTTTACGGCACTCCTTCCTCAAAGTCGTGGTCTTTACAAATTTGATGTATTACATGACCAACATTAAAAATAACACTACAAGAGATCTTACGATTTTAATATTCTATAATTTACCGTTAAATATGTAAAAAGAACCAGATGTTTCTCAGCATAGGACCCACATCCTGCAAATCAATTCGTACTTTTTTTTGGATTACCAGGGTAAAAAAACAATGGTAGCTGAATATTTAACGACAAACTCCGCAGAATTGACGAAATTTATTGAAATGTTCTTCGGAGTATAAATCAACCTATATTTTCATTATTTCTTATTCCCAATAGAATAATTGCAACATTTTTGAGATTTGTGTTTTTAAACTATCTGTCGTATCTTGACATAATTGCAGTTTTTTTCATTATTGTCAAGTCAAAATAATAACATCTATTAATAAGATCTATTAGAAATATTAAAACTTAATCTCCAAAAAACTTGATGTTGTTACTCGCAGCCCGATCTTCAGAAATAGATGTATTATATATTAATGTCACTTCAAAGCAAAAATTGAACAAGTATTAATTTTTTTACCAATAAATTAAAATTTAACTATTTAAATTTTTCGTTTCTTTTCTCCATGTTAATTTGATCATTTGAATGTATTGTGTCAAGAGTAAATCTAATAGCATTGAGGATAACATCTGTTAAATTGCAGTATAAACAATATAACATTCAGAACAACTACCACTTCAACTTGATAAGTCTTCCTGATAACAGCAATGTTAAATTTTTGGGAGGAATGTGGTTCAGTCTCTGAAAGTACCATCTTGTGACGTAATTTTTCTGGTAACTAAGTTGATATATTTCGGAAGTTGGAGCCTTAATATAATTTGCTAATTCTTGATAAGCATGTTAAGGATCCTTTTGATCTTTCCCGGATTATCCGTGCCCATTTACAGCTGGTTCGATTGGAATAATGGGTGAAGACTTATTCAATGACATCTTATTTCCACTCGCCGATCAAAATCTGTAGCCTACCCACATCCGCATATGAAAATTCATTTCTAAGCTAACAAAACTTAAAATGTGACACTAACAATCATAAAAAAACCTCTGAAATTTTATTAAACGATCAAACAGGCTCATGATGATGATTTTTTTCCAAATACTAATTTGTGGAAATCAAAAGATTTTTATCTTTATATTTTGCTTTAATAGTTAATAGAGCTGCATATTACATCAACATACGTTTGAGATAGAAAAGTTTATAGCAGTGTGGTGCCAAGTATTGCTCATGAAACAACTGATAAGGAAATTGCTATAGAAAATGAATGTTGATCTCAAGCTATTTAAAGCAAATGTCTTGAAAAATATATATCTTAATGTTCTTTGAATGAAAAATGCGAAACCTCTATTAGTTCATTTTGAAAACTGCTAAGATAGGCTTATTTCATGAGCATTTAATATTGTTTCCAGTACTTAATAATTCTTGAAAAACATTAGTTTTAATATTCTTACATCGCTCTAAACTTGGTATATTCGGTAAACACTATTTTAACAGCGAAAATAATATTTTGTTATTGTAAATACCAAATAATATTATTTTTGAAAATTAAAAACTTTAAATGATAGATATAATAAATGTTGGGAGGAGACAGTTGATTTTCTCATAAAACTACAAATAGGTTGTATTATATAATTTATGATGAAAACAAACAGAATTGATAGAGTAGAAAAAAGGCACCAGAAAATAAATCAAAAAAAGTATATATTAATACATCATTATATTGGTATATTACGATACTGTACCATCAAACATTATTGATAGGCTCATTCGAAATCTAAAGCAACTACATAAAGACATATAGCCTAGAACTTTCATTTTAAAATGCAACCCATTATCTGTAAAAAAAAAAAAATAAACAATCTTATTTTCTGTCAAAAAAGCCTAAAATCGCAACCTCATATTATGTTAAGAAAGCAACCAACCTTATTTTATGTCATAAAAAGCCTAAAAAGCAACCTCATTTCTATCAAAAAAGCAATAATTAATTCTGCTTAAAAGAAATCTTATAATCGGGTACCATAAATATTCGGTTAATTAAAGCAACAAATTGAAAAATTGAATTATAAACCTTCGATTTTATTTCATATTTGACATTACATGTATATTATATACGTGTAATGTCAAACTAAGTATAATTTCTAGTTTTTGAGGTCTTTAGACTCATCGATATTGTCTGGACCACTGACGTTACTAGGTCTTGTCATTGGTGTTTTTAAAGGGACCGTTGCGCCATTTTGTGGGATTGGTTTTAGTTTTTGTATGTAAAAATCGCATAATTCCTTTGAAAATACTTCAAACTAGAAATTTTACTCACTATTTCTATATATGTCTTTTCTACATATCACAGAGTCGTCATTTGTCATTTTAATATTCAAACGCGGACAATTCTGGACACACATGAATTTGAAGGCTCAATTTTCGACCGTGAGCTGTGATTACTATTATTGATTGGCTTAGCTAAAAAAAAAACATCTCGTTTCTAAGACTAAAGTATGATTTATAGACACAGCTTTATGGAACAACAATCACTGGTTAAAGTTTTATGCAACGTTTCGACGTGTTCCCCCGTCGTGCC
>NW_008708477.1:124884-259256 GCF_000327385.1 Lottia gigantea | reverse complement strand
CAACTTATTTATCTACGAACTGGTTCATGAAAATATTTTTTCTCGAATCCTCGTCATACACAGTTACTTTAACTTAGCCAGTGTCAGCAAACAGATCAGAAAATGAGAGCAGATAAATCTTTTAAGGTCGTCCTAAATAATATATAGTATTGGGTCTTTGATAACTGCACATAATAACTCCATAGAAGCACTGAACAAGGTCGTAAATTTTACAAAAATACGAATTATGTTCGTATTAAATACTTTTTATTGAATAATATGCATTCCCAGCAACAGTGAAGTCAAATCTAGACGGTGCCCGTCTGGTTAAATGGCAGGTACAGTTTGCATTGAAACATAATATTGTTAGATTCAAAGTAAATGAAATACCCTACAAATCAATTTGACAAAAACCAACCGAATTCAATTTAGAAAATATACTAAATCATCAGAAAATACATCATAGTGTAAATGATCATTATAATCAGTCATATTATGTTTAATGGGAAAAAAGGTGGATATGTGTTAATACTTATATACCAACCTAACCCGACCAGAATTGGTTATGCGTGTCATATAAATCTTATAACTGTAGATCATAAACAATAAATTAATTACTAGCGTTTAGTCTTTATGCACTTTACGTGATAAAAACCCCACTAAACAAACGCTGCTTTCAATAACTTGAGCGCAATTTACAAAATTCATATATGCGTGAAAGATGCCCGAAAATTCAGTACGTGTTCACATATTGGCATAGGAATTCGGGTTAAGAAATAGCACTATGCATTCAATCAAGAACTATTTTGGAATTGTTTGAAACCCGGTAATCTACTAGAAAAAAGGTGATATAATTTTGCTGGATGGTCGCAGATTCTAAAAGCTCATTTTAACGAATATGATAGGAACTGAGCTTGTATGGAGATACTAGAAAGTCGAGGCTGAACAAATGACTTTCAGTCGTTTCCCAGAAGTCACCAATTGATAGCAAGCTTTGGAAATCCTGTAGCTCTTTGATTCTAATAGTCACAAATCCACATTTTACCATATGACCTATGTCAGAGCTAAGTTTTCAGAACTCTATATATTCCCTTTAACACATCGATCATCATTAAACTGAATAAATTGACAGCAATAAAGTAAATTGGACAACAAAGATATTCTTAGATATGATCATGATTTGAGACATTCTTCTTTTGGGCGGTCTATTTCTGATAATCTCTTTCTCAAAAGAATAGATTGTTTTTGGGCTGTTTTGGGGTTAATTAAAATCAATAGTCATTTTTTTATTGAAATTAATTAGAATCCGACAGTAAAATTTTTAAGTACTACATAATTCTAATATTTATAAATATATATTGCTGAATATAACAAATATTTTTTGAGTACTCAAATACAGTTTATTGAATAAATGTAAGCCGTTTAAGTCAAAATTTTATTACATTTTTCATAGTCAAATAAACTTTATTTTAAATGAAATCGATCTATCGTGAAAGTCAAATGAATAGGCATAGACATGCACTGCACTGCTTGTCCCCAAATTTCATATCAGAACGCATAATATCAATATTGGTTATAAACAGGTTTATAAGAAGCACAAATATTTGATAATAACCATAAACTCAAATTTATTCACGATAAAAAAAAGTAAGTATAAAGCATGGTGCTACCAAGTAAGAAATGGTGTTATTTAGAGTTTTAGTGTTTAAATACTTGCTGTAATGCCAAAACAGGTTGATATATCGATTTATAACCGGCTAGTGTTAAATTGTTAATTACTTGCTACCGTTCTTCAATAAAAGAAGGTGCAATTACTTTTTGAAATTTCTATTTACCCTGCATATCTAACGCTAGATGCTACGCTATTCAGTATTCACACATGAGATTAATGATAATTTAGCACTGAAATCATTCTACTTTTTATTTTTATTTTAAATATTTCAAAATATTCTTTTCGTGAAGTTAAGTGTAAATGGTACATTTGGTAGTCTCAATAACGTGCACGGTGCATTAGTGTCCATCGACATCGATTCGATTTACACAATTGTTTTCAAAACTAAAACACCTGATGATGCAATACATTATGATTTCTTGATGCTCTCAATATCAGTGAAACCATAAAGCATGGTGCTAACTAGTTAAAACGGTGTTAGTTAGTGTTCTAGTGTTAAAATACTTGATGACATGCCGAAACATGTTGATAAATCGATTTATAACCGGCTAGTGTTAATTATTTCCTACCGTTCTTTAATAAAAAAAAATAAAGGGGAAAGATTTCTCCAAGCTAAACCACATACTAGTTCTTAAGTGTCAAAATGATAAAATTGGAAATACATGGTAATTGTATTCAATGAATTAAAAATATTTTTCACCAGCAGGGCTCTTATTTTTGCTGACATTTTAAAACTTTTTTAGAAAAAATTATTAAAATATAGTCTTTAAAAATTTCAAAATCTACTATCCACACTTAATGGAAAACTGTAGAAAAAAATTCCCCCCAAAAATATGGTGAACAAATTAATAATAAAAATAAGACAATTGTATAATTAGTCCTGATTATTCTACAATAACTAACACTATTTAACTAATACCGAACTAATATTTAACAAAAACTAATCTCATTTAACTAAATACATTACACCAACCAGTTACCGTGATTTAACGCAACTTTTTGTGTTTAGATAATGTTTCAATGCGTCATAAGGGTCAAGTGCCAATATTTGGTTATTACAGAATCTAGTATTTGCCAATGTACTTGATTGCACTTGAACTATTTGCATGTGTGACCTGCCCTTTAATCGAATGTATCATTTTCTCAAGGTTTGTTCCAGATGGCCAAAAAATGCAATTGCAACGTTTGCTAAAGACATTCCACGAAGAACTGTTTATTTGAAAATACCCACAGTCGATCAACATTATGGGATGGCCTTATTGTCACTTACATCACAAATAATGATTTAATCTTACATATCTTCAAATAGACTAAAAACACACGAACAAAAATAACACCAAAATCTTGCATTGAAAAAGATTTGAGAAAAATCCCTTTTAATGGATTTCACATTGACGTCAATAGAAGGAAATTTAAGAGACCCCAAAACATTCCCTAAAAAAATTGAGACTGGAAAAAAAAATCTCAAATATCGCATAGTAATATTTGCTTTTTCAACAAATTTCTTAACCGGAGTAGAAATACTTATAATTAGCATATAATTATGCATAACGGATTCAAAGGAAAACCTGAATCCTATATTAACATTTATGTAGTCGATATAGCTATATTACTTTCAATTCATCGACGTTATCTTCCAGTTTGGTTCTAAATGTAATATTTATAATAAATTACAATACTGTGCATGGAAATTAGGTCTGCATTCAAAAGCATTGAAAAATTGGTAAATCGAGAAAAATATGAATTTGATTTTCGTTACTATTTTTCACCCTCTTATGAAATAAAGAAATCAAATTATTTTATAGAGCAATAATACTAATTAATATCGCATTAATTACAATCTTATTACTTTGTTAACTCATTACTTCTGTCGTAGAGTCGACTTTCAAATCTGTTCTTACTCTTTCGTCGCTGAACATCAATGTCATAAACCACATCGCGAAACACTGCATTAAATTAATTTGTTAATTTATAACAGAAAATTATAAAGACAACGATTTTTGGTCTTGCAGCCTTATAGATATGCCTTACAAGTTACATGTATGGTTAGCCGCTTTAGTTTCGCATTTGAAGAAATACTTGTTCCAGAGGCCTGCTTACAAAAAAACCTCGGATTTATATTTTCTTCGAAAAAGTACAAATAATCCTACAATGATTTTGCAAAGAAAATATAAATTTACATTTGATATACCTCCTTCAACCAAATTTTTCCCAGGTTTTGACTGAAAATAACCTTTGTGAAACATTTGATGATTTAATGGATAACACAGTGCTTTTCCATAAGACCTAAAAACAATGACATTCTTCAAATTTCCAGTCATTGTTAATTGATGTATAAGGAAATGTATTATTTGCAATATCAAGGGAGGTAATTTAATCAAATCTATATTATGTATGCTGTGTGCCAGTTTAAATAGCTTGATGTATAGACATCAGAAGTTGGCTAATAGTTTGATTATAGGTACAACAGTTTCAATTAAGAAAATCTGAATAGTGCATGATTATTTGGAAAGTCTGTCCGGAGGACAAAGGATAGTTTATATGGTCCAGTTTGTACATTCTTGTAAATCAAAATAGGGACTAAGATTGTGTAGAGCCTAATCAGTACGGCCCTATATAAAAAACACAACAGGAGCCAAGTTAGTAAGGTATTGTATATAAAAACAGGTAGCCAAGTGAGTAAAGTCTTGTATATAAAAACAACAGGTAACCAAGTGAGTAAAGTCTTGTATATAAAAACAACAGGGAGCCAGTCAGTAAGGTCTTGTATATAAAACAAGTGCTTGCCTAGCAAGATACGCCCCCTTTCCTGATACATTTTCAGTATATCAAGGGCAGTCACCTATCTGTGTCAAATCATACCAAAAATCTAATTTGTGCAAGATATTGTTGATTAAAACAAAGACACATTATTTAATAAAATTCTGACATAAACTGTCACCTCTATCGCCAACAAATTTTGATGAGTTTTTACTAAGTCATGGGCAATAACTCAAATTCTGTTGATCGAAAAATTCAATCTTGACTAAGATCTCATCATTATAAATGATCACACCAAATGTCATTCGAATCAGATGAAAACTGTAGTCTCTATCGCGTTCACAAGCCAATTGTGCACCGACAGACGGACGGACGGACATGGGTGACGACAATATACGTCCACATTATAATGAGTGCGTATAAAAAGGAGCTAAGTGAGTAAAGTCTTGTATATAAAAACAACAGGTAGCCAAGTGAGTAAGGTCTTGTATATAAAAACAACAGGGAGCCAAGTGAGTAAAGTCTTGTAAATAAAAACAACAGGGAGCCAAGTGAGTAAGGTCACAACAACAGATATCCCTTAAAAAGAGTTATAATTCATCAATTCTTATATATCAGAACATTAGAGAGTCTAGATTGTAAAGGCAGTTACATCACCTTATAGGTTTGAGCGACGTGTGTACTAGTACACCATGTTACTTTGGGTGGCGAAAAGCCCACTTTCAGCATATATCTTAGTTCAGAAAACCCCTTATACCGATTTGATGGAAAGGAACTCCTGAATTTTTATCCAGATTAAAGAAAATAATTAGGCTTATCTTGAAGTGGTTCGATGTCGACTCGAGTGTCTTATCACACGGTAGTCAACTCACTTGAAATTTCTTTCAAATATGCCACCTACATCAAAGAAAAGAGCATAGATTCCAACTGGGTATAAAAGTACAAATTTCCAGATAGTGTGACATCCCAATTTATTACTACACCCTTGTAATTTTATTAAAGATAGTCCACGAATCCAGACTTTTAAAATTTTCACCAGATGACATCACCGTCTAGTCAAAAACACTTTAAATATCACAGACTCCATATTTTAATTTCAAATTTTTAATGTATGAATGCAAAAAATTACATTTATTTCAAATTCCCCTCAGATTACGTTATGTCTGAAAACTACTCTAAACAGATTACTAAAGATACATGTCTTAATGGCCTGGGAAAAATGACTTTCACATTTGATATACATGTATCAAATCGGGTGAAGGGCGCACCTTCAAAATTCACATGGGTAGGGGTTGATATGATAACCGAAAATAAAAAAAAACCGAAAAATTTCTATTAGAGAAGTTCAAAGAAAGATTTTAGTCATATTTTGTGCAAATCACGTCCTTGAGGTGTACAAAAGTTGATTAAAAGGGATAGATTTGCCATTTTCGGTGGTTGATTTGTGCCTTGAATATATATAGATAGTCTTAGAAAAAGTACTAAAAATGTGCAAGACAGCATAATTTCTCTTTCTATTTCTATATTTGTCTTTTCTATATATGGCAATAAATATAACCAATAAATACGCGCGGATATGTTATGTGACAAGGATATAATATATTATCTATCAATATTTTGAAAATTTCTAAATTTTAGTCCTCTAAAATATTTTTCAAGCGCAGGTTTATATGTCACTCTCTCCTTTGCATTTTGCCTAAATATAGCTTACTATCTTACATGCGTAACCTATATTTTACAATCGGAGGCCACACGGGGTAGCCGACATCGTATGATGAGATGCACTTGAAAAGATGAATGAATGAAAAGTGGGCGGAGTTTTTAAAATCTTATTGACACTATTGTAGCCTACTCGTCTTGTTTATTTATTTAAGAGTGTAAATATTGTTTACTTTATAAAATCAAATTTCTACAAAATCGTTCTTCATTCAAGGACTACAATTTGCATCTGTACAATGTAATATGAATTCATCAAAAGATGGCCAATGTAAAACCCACATAGTTGTGTCAAAATAAATATGCAAGTTTAAATTTGGTGCAATGCTCAATTTTGGGAATTTTATGCAATTCTTTTCATTCAAATGTAGTATAATTTCTTAAACTTAAGCAATTCTAATATTATTACAAACCAACAATTCCAACTTCTCCAATTTCAAAGCCAAAGTTAATCCAATCCCTTAGCCTGAAGCATTTTGATGTTTCTTCAAATTGAAATGAAGTCCAATTGTTTGTTTCATCTTCAAAAGGAAATATCTTATTCATTCATTTTAACTCTTACCGGATTTAATTTTGCATTTAGTTTTAACATACTGTATAATTAGCTCGGTAATGGATATAGAGATCATCGTAGAATAAAACCTATAGAGAGCCCAAAACAAGGCTGAGAGCCAAAATAACATTTACGGATAGAAATGGTTGAAGGTTTTCAACAAGAATATAAAAAAAGAAATAAAGAAACCGTTGCCTAATTGTTAAATTTCATGAAAATCTAAAACGTACAAATAAAGTGTAGCCAGAGGGTTAATTATCAGGAAGGGCAATAAATCAGTCAGTATTTCACCCCCTTTCATTTTTATCCTCTCGCCTCACGATATCTTCACCCCAAATTTCTTCATAATTCTTACGAGTCTTAATTTCTTACAATAATATTCAAAAGTTTTTGGTGCAGAACGATAAAACTGTTAAGCCTGTCAACCAGAGTGCGGACACTCTTCAGTTTTCATGTAAACCTAATGTTAGAGTTGACAAGAGTTCGCTCAGTTCGACAAAATTTAAACGTTCTTTCATTTCATGTAAACAAACCAATTTTCATACGTAAAATTAGGTACAATACAGATGTCTGACATTCCAATATTAGAAGAATTCTCCTGGGGGTGATGGTACTCGGTGTGATGTCTTCAAAGACAGTACCTGATGGCCCGGACTAATTTCAAACGACAAAAGTCAAATCGGGTCAGCTTTAGGCCCATTTCAACCATCTTGTTTATTTTTGTGCTATTATCTTTGAATTGTTAGCGGCCACACCACAATTAACTCCAGAAGTGGCGTATTATTGAGATTTCTCACTCCAGTCTACTGTTGGTTTACAACCTACGATAAATCCGCCTTAACCACATTTCCTCTAACATTATCATACGAGACCACTAGTCGTCGCGCCTGATTGCTGCTCGCGCTGAGGAGGCGGGGCCATCGTAAATCCAACTGTCAATAAAGATAGGCTGGAAAGGATATCAGGGCAATGCTCACTACACCGTTCTTCATTACAACCACCGACTCGCTTTAAGTTCACATATTAATATTAAGTTTAATTTTAATTTATTGTGAATTTTAATGGACTAAATACTAGAATATATAAATATTAGTAACGGAGTGTAATGTGTGTTTAACTGTTAACTTTATAATATCACAAATAGTTTGTTCCTTACTGTCCGAACAGAATTACCATGAGTGACCACGAAGATTCCCGATCACCCTCTCCGCTTGGCAAAGATGACAAAGTGAATGATTCCAAGAAAGAGTTGCCAGTAGACGACTCCAATTTTGCATCTCAAATTCAAGATGCTGTGTGTCATGTATTGAAAGGATATGACTGGTCATTGGTAACAACCCCGTCCCGTGCCGGTGGTGACAAACGCAAGCCCCACATCAAGAGACCGATGAACGCCTTCATGGTCTGGGCACAGGCTGCCAGACGAAAATTGGCAGACCAGTACCCACATCTTCATAATGCTGAGCTGAGTAAAACACTCGGAAAACTTTGGAGGTAAGTCTCTTTTAATTGTCTTCAAAGAGTACCTTCTAGTTTCTGGCACAAGTGGCTAGATTCCTTGGTGCTTTTGTGGCAGCAATGAACACAGGTTCCCCTTTTGCTGTCTTATGAAGGGTTAAGAAGTACTAGAATTGTGAGAAAATAATACAAATTCATATTATTCAAAACGTGATTACATCCTAACCGGATTCATCATTGCTTGAGAAACACCAATCTATCATTCGGAATCATATTGAAGAATCTCGTTCAAATTTTCTTACAATACTTCAATACAATTTTAGCATGAAATTAATGCATTAATCATAGTTTGTCACTTCAAGTCTTAATATTGCGTTAATCCATCAATTCCAGCATATCAAATCGTATCATAATACTATGTATCGGTATCAATATAATTTTGTTATTATTCCATTACTGCATGCAATAATCATTTTCATGCAATAATGTCAATCCTCTCAGGAACTGGTGGTATAAAGTTCTGTCTACCACATGTGAGATGGTTTACAAACTCCAGTTTTCTCAGTATACTATATGAAAAGCGAAGATTAGTCGATGTATTATGATGACCTTATTGTCATATATACAATTTATATATTTCACTCTACAATTTTATACAGTACACGATATTCCCTGTCGTCTTTTGTTAAGCTTTCTGCTAAATATGACGTCCTTAATAACCCATACATGTGACATACAATATGTACACTCATAAGTGCATATCTGTCTTTGATATTTAAGAATAAAGCGATTCTGGTTTTGCGTTACATTTCGGCTAATTCAAACTGCATGATGCGAAACATTTAGACGGAAACGATTTTCTCTTGTGTATCGCAATTTTGAGAAAAAAGTGCCAATGCAGGAAGCGTTAACATTGTGAGTTTACAAACTTTGAAATACCTTTTTTGTATAAAGATGTGCAATTTATTAACACAGAAATTTCAAATTTACATATTTACTCGTAATAAAAAAATAATTCAATTTCAATAAAAGAATTGTTATAAAGTTCATGGCTATTTACTTCAAGTGTTTCATGATTTATATTTTTACTCTTAGGTCATCGATCAAGTGAAGATCGTTCTCTTTATTGTATTACCATTTATTACATATTATTACACTTACAATATATAATACATTCCATATGTCCTTAACAAGAATAATACGACCTACAACTGAACGAATATATATGTAAATTTATGCAAATTTTCAATTTTGAAGCTAACCGATTCCTATACTGATAAGAAATACGACTCCACAATTCAATGCCTCCACGCGCCGCGGATGTAAACTTATTATTTTAAGTCTAATGTTTATTTGAAATAGATTTTAATATTAAAGATAGTAATCTGATTTTTATCGGTAAGTTTTGTTTGTCACCTCCGGCTTTGAAAACGAAATTGAAGCACTTTTCTGTCTTAGGTTAATCATTATTTTGTACCAAGCTATTTTAGTGGATTTAGATGACATCAACCCTATTTTGATAGAGAATTTATTTTTATCTACCCCTCGACAAAATGAAGACAAAAATTATCATAAATTTCAATTTTCATATTGTACAGTAATTCAGGCGAAACGAAATTGTCATACTGTCCTAACTCGACACGATAAAAAAAAAAGTTTTTTGTGACAAAAGTTTTAAAGAACATATGACATAAATAAGTCCCACAAAAATGTAAATCAAGAAATATAACAGTTTGTGACAATAAAATAAATTTAAACCTTAACTTGATGAAATACTCAACTAATTTACTCAAGGCATTGAAATGTCGCTGATGTCTTGATTAGGCCAATGCCTCATAAATATTTCACTTGTCTGCTTAATAATTTTGAAATGTATCGATAATAAAAATGTTCAAGTTAATGATGTATGGCTAATCACGAGGCTCTAGGGAGAAACTCCACTACATCAACCATACTTGTCAATATCCTAATGACACTACACCCCCGGGCCATCCCACCTCACCCCACCAGCCATACCTTTTTAGCTAATCATAATTGCTGATGTGCGATATGGATTAAGATATCAAACTATTACAAATTTCCGTCGTTTCATTTGACCCTTTTAACTTGAAAGATTACAGTCTGCTACATGATAATCAGCTTGACAATATCATTGATACAGATTTAAGATAAGTCAGGTCTAAGTAAAGCGCCCTGTCTTATTCCACGATAATGAAAATTTGAAACAATTATTACAAACCTTCAAACTGACTTTTTCAATCTTTTTGAGAACAAGTAAGATATATGGATGATGTGCAGTCTGCCTTGACCCGAAGTCGTCCTAAACCCAAAATGTCGTTTGTGACGGAACTATCGTTTTATTTCTCATATTTCAATTCAGTTGTTATTCAAAACTCTGACTTTTATTTATTGACTAAGTTTTTTTCTAGTGAAAATGAATGAGAGATACGCTCGAGTACTTATATACTTTCCATACATTTCTTGAAGCTTCGCCATGGGGGTTAGAAAAGGAATCACGGCCGAGTGGTTTAGCCTATTTACTGATCTGTATCCCAAGAAAACATATAGCGAAAGTGTCATCTTTATCAATGTAAAAGATGAATGTTCATATAGAACGAGGTTTGACGTATGTACTGGAATATAAATTAAAACTTAAATACAATAAGTTAAGATTTCGCTGAGCACTATCGTTTTACGACTTGGGGGGCATGGATTTTGCACTTACTTAAGATACTTTCAACCGTAAAAACCAGTTTTTCCTTTGTAACATTACACAAGAAATTTCAGTCAAATTTGTGGCGATTTACAAACGATAAAATTGACGTGGTTTTGTGTATACAGAATGGTTTTAATATTTCATTTTTTAAGCAGCTGATGACTGTTAACAATTTTATTAGTGATGGTTAAATGAAAATATCGTAATGTCTATTGAGGCATGAAGCATTTTACTCCCAACTATTGTAAATTTACAACCAAACGCCTGTAAAAGTCTCATCATCTTAAGTCAATTACAAGTTAATGACTAACAAACCGTAAACTTCCGAGAGATGTTTAAGTCGCTAAGTGGTTGATCGAAATTTGATACGTGTTTTCATGTTCTTGTAATCATAATAAAATTGTCTCTTTAACGTTGATATCTTTTCCATTTGTCAAGTGAATTCGTCTCTCAACCAGACACACAATTTTCACATTAATGCGAAAATTTTCTAAATTTTCTACATGCACATTGTTAAACCCTACTGTTTTAATTCCTTGAAAATGTTACAAAAATGCGTGAAAATCTGTGAAAATTAACGACTACAAATTTTTCGTCCAATTTTATTTATTTGTTTATCTATGTTTATGGTTTTGTCGAGGCGACGAAATTCCTACAGTGATAATGTATCTGTAATTCGGTTTCATGTTGCTTCATGTGAAGATGTCACAAAGATCGCGTTAAAACAGGTCCGTTTCACAGCTAGACTCTGTTTAATATGGTTGCCTCGCTCCAGGAATAGTGCCAGTGTCTGATTAATATTCAGACACGATTCCATTTGTTGCAACCACTTTCTGATTTCTTTAATTCGCGTCATCTGCTATATCGGTATTCACATCTTTAATATTAGCAACTTTAATCATATTTTGCATATCAATTTACGCGATATGATAAATTGCATTATAACAGCATGGTAGGATAAATTGCATATAATCACAGCATCGTGGTTACGTGACCAAATATTAAACCACCAAGTGCTAGCTTGATTAATTCGTACCAAGATTTTCGGTCAACAGGAAGAGTTGCCTCGCAAATTAGGTTAGAGCTCATTATTCCATTTGATACAAAGAACAGTAGTGGCATTAGTCAAAAACACCAGTTTTATCACGAAATAAAATGTAATTTCATGGTTTTGAGCTAATGAGGTGGGGGTGGGGGAATGGTAGACTAGCGCTATGTAGTTTTCAAAATGCCCGAACAGCAGCAAATTCTTTTCCGATTTCGAATCGTCACTAGAGAGAGCTTCTCTAACTTAAAATTAGTGAAAGGATAGGTTTACACTGAGTACCGTTGTTTACAGTCATTATATTAAAAAAGGGTAGTGATATAAGGTGGTTGTGTTAGCATGATAACCAACAAAAGGTCAGACGAGTTTTTAGACCTGTTTCATATCACTTGTAAAAATTATATCAGTTAAATATATGATAAACAAGATAAATATTAACAGCGTGAGAGTTTTAATGTAATTGCACCGAAGATTCAAAACTAATTGTGGACAAAACGTTCTGTTTAATTAAGTGTGAGGAACTACGCCTTTCTTTTGTCTTTGTTGATGAGCAACACTCCGTTTCATTTCGAGTTCGAGATCTTTGCCTTGAGCTAATGATGGCAGTGTTATAGAATCAGCATTTGCGCCGAATTTGAGATCTGTTCCACGAATGGCCTACAGTGCTTAAAGTGAGATATCCCAAAATATTGCAGAAATTCTGAAATTAGAATTGAAACTTGTCTAATTATTATTACAATTGAAATATAAACTACATAATGCCTCGAGTTATTCAGACATAATGAACTAAGGGCCCTCGTTTATTGAGAATCTATCCATCAAACAATGATTAGAGGAGTTGATCAGACATCTAGATTACTGACTATCTATATCATATCTATGATTGAACAACTAGATTAGAGGATAATAATCTAGATTTCAATCATACGAATTTAAAATTAATTTGCGTAGACAACACAGTTAAAACTTAACTTTTTAAACACCGGTCTACAAGTGCTTCCTTTTTTTCATTTTCAAACGATTACCATTACTTGAAGTGTATGTTTGAAAGAATACTAATTTGGGATCGATTTGGCAAAATATAAACTCCCGTAAATGCAAGAGCAAAAAATATTATGAGATCAGAAAATAAATCATTTAATACTTATATCATGTTTAGTTGAAAACCTATGGATTACGAACTTCTATACGATGACCTTAATCTTTACCAAGTCAATTCAAATGAATATTGCTTTTCAAATTGAATTATTATTTCACCTATATTTTTTACTACTAATCTTCAATCGTAATTGCCCAGCACAACCCTCAAAATTCTTTGATCATTCGCATGGGGAAATTAAAGGTTTAAATAAGATCGTGAAACGTGGGGTTCTATTGAGGAAAAATATCAACATTCTTTAGAGCAGTCAAATTAATCCAAAGTCAAATTTTTAACAATCAAAGTGACAAAGGAAAGGAGCGCAAAATTTCACAACGGCATCATAACACAATTTAACAATTTCTTATCAAGCGATATGTCAATTAAATCCTCGTGACTTCTCGTGTGTTGGGGATTTGACAAGACCGGAAGTTGAACATCAGAAGGTTTTTGTATCTTTGCGCCAGTCCTTGACATGGTGATGCCAGACGATAGGTTGATCTGGTCGCGACCCTCTAACCGTCCAATTCTTTTCACACCCAAATGTCAGGTAATTTGTCAAAGGACTTGAGGTCTTGGGTAAAGTTCAGAGGCCAGATAATCGTATGTTGTTAGTGTTTTAGGGACGGAAGCTCACAGACATCAAATATTTGACGTGAACGTTTCTAATTCTGCGTTATAAAAAGCATTACGACTTGTTAGGTCAGTTAGAAGCAGGTTTTGACCGATTTTGACACAATGGAGTCAGCAAAACGACTTAAGCCGAAAAATATCGAAAGCTTGCAGAGTGAACCATCAACTTTTTTCAGCTTTTGGTTGACAATAGATTCATTCATTATCTCTGGTGGTTTCCTATTGTCTGAATTTGAACTCTCCAATTATTTTTTAGAGTGGTTTCCTCGAATGACTGTACAATTTCCTCGTTTAATATTCATCAAAGTCGTAAATTGAACTTACTGATTAGTCCAAATATACCAAATCTGAACGAAGTGAAAATTCGGTCGAGGATGTCAATCGCTGTGGTTAGTAACTTATTACGTCAGCCGGACGTACGACAGTTATATTGTTATTACGAATCGTTTCCTAAATTTAAACTATCTTTTCCCCTTTACTTCAAAATAACACTTAACTATTTACTCATCAAGAGCCTGTGGTGACGTTCATCCAGCCTATTCTTGTGTGAATATATAAAGTTTACAAGGATTCGTGTGCATAATTTGTTGAAGATTCAAAATCAGTTCCACCCAATAGCACAATTTCTTGGCGCTGGCTTTGATGACTTTGCAAAATGCTATCAAAGTTCTGAAGACTTACATGAAAAATCTAAGTTCAAAGCCGATCCTAAATATGTTTCTATTTCGCCCAATAGAAAAATACACACCCGCACGAGAGCAAAGTACGTCTGAATTTGATTTTAAAATGTCTTCGTGGATTATGTCACGTAAATCTACCAACAACTTTAAGACAAGACCAACAAAATACAAGTTCAGATTCAGTACTTTGACACGATTCTCGTGCCAATTCGAAATTTGAGATTTAATTTTTGTTTCTGGGTTCTTTGCTTTTCGGTGGGTATGGTAGTTGTCAGCATACTGTGAACGTCTTTTGGTCAAACAGACGTACCTTTGAGGTCTGCCGCTTACAGGTAAATCGTTACAACTAACAACCAGCCCGCGGCGCAATGCGGGACAGTAAAGTTGTTGTTATGACGCAACTACCGGTGGCGGGATTAATAGAGCCCTTGTGTTTGCAGTGACAAGCTTATCATGTTTGCTAGAAACACTGCGATCGGGTGAAATTAAGTTCATTTATCAGATTGTATTTTTGCCTTTTTCCATGCTTGAAAGCAGAAGCGCAGGGATGGTCATTAGATCAAAATCTCATTAGTTAGCGAAAAAGACTAAGTTAGCGCCAAGATATATACAATAATCATTCAATTATTTCCCATATAACATTCAATATTCAACGCAAATAAATTGACTTTTCGTGTTGTTTTCAAAAGAAATTAATCCCACTAATTCGCTAGTAAAGTCATAATAAGCAGGTTTTGGTGGTGGTTCGCCAATTTAAGACACCTAACAAAACTACCGGGTTTTTGGCGGATTGAGTTTAGCATGAAATTAGAGGATAAAATATATTGTTTGTATTATGAAAGAAAAGGTATGAGAAAAGTCAGAATTGCCGACAATATTCATTTATTTACCTCCTTTTCTCACGACCAGTTTTACGAACTTTAACGGTCGGTGTCTCGCAGTCGACCATTAATATTATTAGTTTGAATTAGTGGGTGTTTGATTAATGCGAAAAGAATATACGTTTTCTGATATATGCGGTTTCTACAGCTTTTAAACCCAAATTAGATATTAATTTCTATTGTTGGAAGACTAAGCTCTAATCATTAGGAATGGCGTTTGTGGTAATACTATCTATTGTAATAGGGGTATCATCAAAATAAATGACTTTTCTTTCTAAACTCATTAGAGCGCCTATTATTGGTTTATGACATGGAAAATATCCATAGCAGATTTTGGGATTTGCTTTTAACAAACATTATCATAATTTATTACCTTGTCCATTATTGTACGACCATTTGAATTGGAATTTTGAATGATCTCTTTTAATGTGCCCCCAAACTATACGCGCATGTGTTATTTCAAATTTTTCAATGTTTTGATTCAGACGAAATTAATGCACTTTTCTGACAATTTATCACTTGATCAAAAGCGGAATTTATGAATTGTGGCTAATATAATTTTTCGTTTTTCCATTGTAACCAAGATAACATGTTTTTGGGTTTTTTTTACCAAAACGGATTTTCTTAAAACAATAAACAGACCCAAATGATATGATCGAATTTCATTAAATGACGGGATCTTGTCACTAAATTATCCGAAAAAAAAACAGTGTTTGTTGTTGGAAGGTAGAAGTCAAAAGAAACAGAACAATTTAAATCGTAGCTAGGTCGTCGACTATTACAGCACCCCGTGTTTTGTGTACGTGTTGCGCGGCACATTCAGAAGACTAAATATTTGTAAATTAGACACCTAACACCATTCTATCGTTTTCTTTTGCTGACCCCGTAATAAAATAACAATTTTTTTTTGTCAAAAAGATACGAAACTATCAAATGAAATTAATCTCAGGTAGCCGCAATTTCGTATAAAAAATAAGGTGTGTGGTCTGAAAGTTCTTTATGACGAACCAGTCATTGTCGTCTGCGCTCCAAATGGTTTCCAACTTAACAATACTTAATTTCATTTTGTAAAAAAATCTCCAAATTTTCTTTTTTTATCTCATATTTCATCCATTATATATCTCCACAGTTGTATTATGAATTTTAAATGACAAATAAAGTTGTTTTGAATCACGAGAAACAGGGCAGAAAATGGTTGACAAAAAACATCTTTGACCTTAAAACCAGATGACTCACAAAACATGTTACAAATTTTAAATTGTACGATGTTTTACATTAAAATGATAATATGTAAACCTGTTAGCTTGCATAAGATGCAATATTTCAATTATTTATTCCACATGCTTGAGAAATAGTTCCCCAAGGCCATTCGACTCAAACCTTAAGATTTTTGATGATAATTTAAAATTCCCCAAGGCAGTATTAGATGAATTTGCTCACAAGTTGTGATTTAATTTCTTTCGAGATTGATCTCGGGGCATTTAAAACCGAATTTCGCCTTTCGCCAATCTTATATTTATTGTGAAACAAAATATTGCAAAACGGGAAGAAGATCTGTGAACTGTTTTAAAGGAGACATATTTGAGCTAGGATTAAGTAACGCTGTTTGTCCAATGACATGCATGTGTCGAATTTGAAAAGTTCGATGGTTAGGTAAATTGTATCGAGGAAATGTTGTTCCTTGCTAATCCGCGTTCATCTACTTGTTTCCTATCGTTAATCCTGGATTAGTAAGAGGTTAATCCATAAATCTCGAGGATTTGCCAAGTCATGGCAAAGTATGAGAAACTATCTGCAGCACTTCTCGATGTGTTAAAAGTTTTGAAAGTTTCAATTTTAACTATTGAACCTATTCCTAATTATTCTACAAAGCTCAATAAGAATCCATCTTAACCCAATTAAAGCCTGTACATAATATAGCCAGTCAAAGTAAAAAATATGGGGTTTCCAAGATTTAAATAATACCATTTTCATGGAATAACCATTTATGTGACTCACTTATATCATTCCAGGTTACTCAATGAAGACGAAAAGAAGCCTTTTGTGGAGGAAGCTGAAAGACTTCGAGTTCAGCACAAAAGAGACTATCCAGACTACAAATATCAACCACGTCGCCGAAAACCATTGAAAGGACAGCAGCAAAGCAATGACAACAATAGCCCACTTCCTCATGGAAATATGTACAAAAACATTGGTGAATGTTCATCTCCAAGTGACGATTGTTCTAGCGAATGCTCCAGTCAACCTGGTGGTTCGAATGGTCCACCAACACCACCAGCAACACCCAACCAACACGAGGCATTGAACCTCAAGTGCATTTACGATAGAAAGGCCAGAATGATGAACGGTAAGATATGCCTTTGGCTTTTGATATCATTATAAAGCTATCTATGTTGTTTGTTTATTATCATTTGATGGTTATCTTCAATTTCGAGCAAGAAGTCACCATACTAATCCTATATGATATCATGTTATCAGATTTGCTAGACATTTTGCCTTTTATCTCAATGATTGCGTAAGGGTTTATGTTCTTCTTTTATTTTCGATCGAGAACTATTGTGTCAATGAATGGTTTCTCCAGAGTTGCAAAAGTTGAGCTAACACGAAGAAAGTTTCACAAAGCATGATCTTAAGATATTTTGATTTTCTATTTACAGCTCATGGACACTCTGGAACCCCAGGTATAGATTTCAGTCACGTCGACATCCGAGATTTAAGCACAGAAGTTATCGATCCTTTTGACGATCTTGATCAGTATTTGCCACCTTCCGGCGTGCACCCAATCACATCTCAAAATTCAGCTCACTACAACCAATATGGCAGCCACTCTAATGTACCTACAACCACATCCTCAAGTTGGACGCCATCCTACCGAGTACCGTCAACAGGAACTTGTAGCCAAACCTATATACCTAATGGATCATCTAGCACCATCAGTCCAACCGGGTATGATCACCCAAACCAATCATCACCACAACAAGCTCACACTGGATCATCACCATCAGCACTCACCAACTCCGCATCTCCTTTCAGCAGCCCATCAGAATGTAAATACCGAGATGAAGAACAGAATTCTCAAGTTAAACTCGAGCAGCTCGCCCCTGCACAATCCCATCCTTACAGATGTGATCCTAAATATGACAATAAATTTGAAACTTACGATTCCCCATCCGGCCGCTACAATATGGACATTACTTATGGTGCCATGCCAAATCCTTACATGACTCCATCAGTGCAGCAAATGACATCCGCCCCTAGTTACCAATATGCTATGGGGCTTCACCGTCAAATGTTTAACCCAATACCAGCAGCCGGAGAGCAGACATGGGAAAGATATACGTGAGCGTCCGAACATTACTTACACCTACGTAAGATGATCTCAGTCCCTAGCACTGCAGCATAATACCGGTGAGAGGTACAATAATACCCAAGACACCATGGATGGTTTCAGGCAGTCGCTGATTCTGTGACTTTTTGACTTTTAAGTGATACTATCCTATCAAGAGTGCTGAATAAAAAAAACTCATTATACTAGAGAAAATTGACTGTTTTCGTTTTCTGGTGAAAGAACTCGAAATGACATTTTTTTTATGTGGAGTATTATCATAACAAAGAATTAATTTTCTTTTTCTATTATATTGTGTCTCTTGTATAGTTACCTAATACCGTGCCTTTAAACCCCAATATCAAGTTTTAGTTTCTATTGTGTATACATGATAATTCTTCCATCCAATAGTATTTTTCGATAGACATATAAGCCATTTTATATTAAATTTATTATATCATATAAATTATTTTTAGATAGCTTTTTCTGTATAAAAATGTTTTTATGTGCCTTATTTCAATATGTTTTTGAGGCCATTAACATGGATTTTTAGGTTATTAACTTCCAACTTCACCTTCTCAAAACTTTTCTGTTTGTAAACACTACACCATAGATCAAAATATGTCACCATATGAAGAATATTTGTCTGTAAATTGATTGAAAAATTGGAAGTTCATGACCGAAAATTTATTGAAACTTAAATCTGCCGAGAAGTTGTTATGCTTTGATATCTGGCGAGGGAATAAACAAAAACTATCTGAAGACCTCACTCAATTAGCATTGATCCATTTTCCGAGTAAACGCCAATGCCAATGGTTTGTGCACAGAGAGCCAAAACAAAACCTTATTGCAGTACCTTATCTCAGTATCGAGGACCTCCAAAGCGGAAATGACTTTCTTTGTCCTTAAAATGGAAATAGTGATGATGCCAATTTTTTAACGTGACCTTGGTTTGATGAAACTGCTGACAGCATCTTGGCAACACTTGATTCACTTCCGTTTTTTAAACCACGACAATGAATTGACATTTTTGGAAGCGAATCTGAAAACTATTAAAGAATGACATAAGATATAAAAAGAGCGTTTAATAGAAGTTTGGTTATGTTGTTATTTGTAAAAATAATCTAAGTGGTTCGTGCCGTCGTTTCGGTGACTCATTACTCGACATGTTTGAATCATGTGAACTTTTTGGAATGGGTGTCATCCACCTATTTCAACTATGTTGATGATATCTTAAAAATGTGTACATGTAAGATATCTTAATTGTACAGATAACAACACCCCTGAATATTTGGTCTGATCTCAAGAAGCAGATATTTCAATAATCCGTAGAATGCAACATACGCAATGTTGAAGAAACTGTTAAATTGTTGGTACATCAAGATCCCACACTTTGCTTCGGAGCTCACTGCTCAGCTTATAAGTTCTATTCTCGTGCTTCCATAATGCCCTGTATATCTTGGAAACAGCCACTATAGCTTGAGTAGGATTCATTATATATGCATTGCCGCTCACAGAAGAATTCGAGTTAATGCGAGAAATGTTTTGGGAAGATTCGATGTGCCTTTTTGTCCGTTATTCCGTTATTGGACGTAAGCTTCATGCTGATGGATCGCTTTTATACTATGCAATTATGAAATTTTGGCAGCGCAAACATTGAAATGCAATTAAGGCTATGCATAAGAATAACAGCATGGAAAATTTTTTTTGATGAAATCCTTTAAAAAGAAATATCACAAAAGTACAGGTGTTTTTTTTACAAAAAAAAAACAAAATAAAAATATAAATTATGTCTTAAGATCTCGTTTTGTTAAAATTTTGTAAAATTATTATAATTTTGTAAAGTATATTATTTTGTATAGTTAAATAGTTGTAAAAGAAATTCAGTTGTAACTATCCTTAAGAATTTCCTGTAAATAGTTTAGATTGTTGCTCTTTATATTTCCATACAGAAATAAATTTATACGAAAACTACATGTATCTTCATTGGTCTTCACATATTTCCTTTGTAATTTTCTTATCATACTATAAGAAAGCGTAGGCGAACTATCATTATTTTTCTAACATTATTCATTATAACTGTACACTATAATATATTATGCAGAAAAAAGATTTTTAAAGCCGAATGCCATTTCATATTAAGACATGGTCGGTCAGAAAAGAAAATGTGGGGAATCACGTAAAGCATAAAACGTCCCACAATGACACAATTGAGACCAACATTGAAAGGGCAAGATGGTTGTTGAGAGAGGGATGGTAACTGTTACTAACTGACGAATGTTATAACATATAGCTTCTATCCCATACTATTTGCTCTACAGAAAAATGCAGTCCCAAAAACCAAATATTGCCTGGAAATCCTAAATCAAATTTGGCAAATCGAATTTCAATGGTTGCCGTTTTTGTGATTTGGACAAGTTTAATACATACATGTGTATAGCTACATAATTATGACAAGAAATAACCCGTAATGCACAGTTAGTGCGGGATAAGGCCTATCGCAATTCAGTGCAATGGTGGCTCAATGCAATCTTGTCACAATATGTTTGCTAGTTTGAATATAATTTCGCATGCAGTATAGCCAAAACATATTATTTCAACGTCCCATTTTCCGTCCTATTTTCAGTCAAATTTAAATTTAGCTACTGTCATTCGATTACATGATTTTTATTATGGATATTTGAAGTATTGTAGTTCACGATTTTCCAAATATTGAACCGAATTTGACTCGAGTGGGAGTATAAGGCGCAGCATCTTCAAAATCGGGCGACCTTCAAACTGACGGAAATGATTTCAGGATAATAAAGTTGAGTAGGTTTATATTATAACATAAACAACTTTTTCTAGAATTTGTCCTATGATGAATCAAATAAGACCACGAATTACGCACATTGAATTTCTGATCAATCTACCTTCCTTCCGTTTTGGGCCAGTCGAGGAAAGGAAAATGCACTCAAATTTAATGCTGATTAGAGAAAAACTATAAAAAATATCTCTGAACAAGTATGATGTATTAGACGACCCACACTTAAGGTGGTAAAATTACGATTGAGAATGATGCACGACATTATCGTTGTGATGACGTCAATAACAATCAAAGCAGTGCCAGAGTTCCGTTCCAAACTCACGACCAATTCTTAGATTTCTGAAGGAACGGTCGAAAGTTTCTAACTACATGAAAACTATTTTTGACAGACTCAGTATTTATCTAGCCTTTTCTTCAACCTACAGCATTATAAACAGAGTTCCAAACTGTAAGCCTTTTATTACTGATGCAAAAATATTCGTCCAAAACTCCAAATGTCCAAATAAGGCATATAATTAAAGCAGTTCCTGAATGAGTTTATAAATTGCCATGTTTATGACGGATTCTGACCACAAAAAAAAACTGACATCGTACCAAGCACATCTCAATTTCATATACGATCGTTTCGGGTGGTTTATAGCCAAGACTTAAAATTTTGGTTTTTTAACTATTCCCCGCGTTGTCAAAAAAGACTGACAACAAAATATGACTTGTCACATGTTTTATTGCGTGGTTTTAGTTCAATTTATTAATGAAATTTTGTACCAGCGTACCTTCAAAAAAACGTCTTCTATAATGTAGTAACCATAAGTACAATTTTCAAAAAAAACTTCAAACGTCACCATGTTATGACACAATATAATGTGCCCCGAGCAATGACATCTGGCAAAAATATAGAAGCTCCAGTTACTATTTTAAAAATACATACAACGACGTACACGATGTACCTTTTAATCCATTTACGTATTCAGTCAACTGGACCATTTTTCTTAAAATGCTTCGTGTTTCTGCTTTTTACTTGTCAAGGTCAAATTCTTTTTCAGCAAATGACGTCATATTTTGGTCACGTTTTTCTATAATGACGAGGAAAGCTGAATGACGCAATAGCGCCGATATATTCGTTGTGTAATCAGAAAACACCTCTATAAACCCTTTGAAATTGGACCTAGGGCCTGCCCTAATACTGGCAAAATTCTGTCACGCGTCCCCCAAAAATAATTAGGCCTTGAAACTTTCTGTATTAATTAAGTGAAAAGACAATTTCATAACATAATTAGCAAACGAGGGGCTTAATTAAGTTCATAAATATTGTTGCACCCTATGTAACATGTAAATATAGATGCAATGGCGGTGGATCGAAAAGGGTGTAGAATTCAGCGATGATCTCAATGTGCGTTCTAAGAAAGACCGAGCGAATAATTGCAAGAAACAAATTTAATACGCGGTTTTCATCGTCCACAAAACATATTATCTTCCAATAATAATTTTAAAGCTTTGTTATAATGAAATTTGTAACTCAAAAGGCATGGTCAAGTTTTTGTTCAGGAAGGACATGGATCAAACATAGCAGGAATCATTCAATCTGGTTTACTTCTTTTAATTTTGAACAGGTGCGTATTCTTATTGTTTATTTGTAAAATTATTTGGATAAGGATGTTAAGGATCCCTTCCATACTGGTGCTGATTGTATTCTTGGACAAGATCGTTTTTCAAATTTCTCCAATACAAATATGGCCGATATTATGACGTCATCGGCAATAAATGCACGTGAAAAAGTAACTATGACCTATTATTTATTGACTATCGTGTTTGTGATCAAGAAACGGGATGTTCATTTGAAATTGAGCACTAAAATTTTGACAATTCATTTCTTGTGCATGGGCTTACATAATATATTATATTTAGCATGTTTATCACCGATAGTAGGCTAATTTACAGCATTACGACATTTTGTGTAAAAAGTTCATTTATTGTGCATTTGTTTATCAGGAACTATGCATCAGTGATTGAAAAAATGGGTCAATTTAAAGCGGGAAAAAAATGTGCGAACTAGATTTAATAAATCCATTGATAATAAATTTCAAATTCGATAATGAAATTTATGATGAGATACTGTCTGATTTCAAGACACTTTATGAATTACATTCTCAAATTGACAACTTCCGATATTTATTTGTGCATCATTTTCATTTTGTGAAATGCAATTGGGTTAACAGACGTTTAGTGATTTATAAAATATTTTAATCCTTTTACAATTGCTAGAGTATTGTCACTTTTTTTTTCACAATGTTTACTGATTTGAATTTTGGCAATCACTTCCGTATAATTTTTAAAAAGTCAAGTGCAAAATACTACTGAGTGTCTTGGATTGTTTTTGGGTTGATGAAAGTTTTACAGGGGGCGGGGTGGAGGGGGGATTTTCAGTCCAAAAAGTGTCATGTTCACTTGAGTTTTCTAGGAGGGAAGTGTGTCTATTTCAAATGTAAAATAACTGATATTTCTATGGACCCAAAGACATTCTAAGACAAATGGCATACAGTTGAAAATTTTATTTTGAATATTTATGAAATGAGAGAAAAAATTCAATGCAAGCTCAGTGTAGTAAAGTAGAATTTTACCGATTGTTATGATGTCCATTGTAAGTTTTCAGCTTCAAAATTGTAGGCTAAAGATACGCATTTAGGGAATAAAAATGTAAAGTTCTGTACGTTTATAATTAAAATAAACACACTTCCTTCTTGAATTTGATTAAAAAATCTCATTTACCTGTAATTATGTAATACATATCTTGTTCAAATTTCCCACATCGCAGCCATTGTTGTTTATTTTTGATGATTATAATATGCCATACTTGCCGGTCTTACCTACACTTCGACAAAAGCCCCAGGACTCTATAGAGTACGGCAAATCACACCTACCACATAAACGCATTTCATTTTGCACGTGCGCTACAAAATTACGGTGAGTTTGTTTTACAAACTCGCATAACCTCCCTTGATTTTTATGTGTTCGTTTAAATGAATGTACATAATCTTGATATTATGTGAAAGGAAAAGATTTTAAATCATAATAACCAAAAGCAAAGATTACAGACCATCACTATCAAATGTAGGCCTACTCCGATGACTCGGGATCCCATATTTTTTTTTTATTAACACAATCTTTTTTAGAACAAAACAATAAAATATATGCAATAAAGTTTCAAAAACAACTTTGTGTTATATTGTTTACAATATAGTGTGATATATTGTGTGTTATATTTTTTATAATTGTGTGTTATTTTGTGTTATATTGTGTGTGTTATATTGTTTACAATTGTGAGTTACATTGTTTACAAGTGTGTGTTATTTTGTGTTATATTGTTTACAATTGTGTATTATATTGTTTACTAGTGTGTGTTATATTGTTTACTATTGTGTGTTATATTGTGTACAATTGTGTGTTATATTCTGTACAATTGTGTGTTATATTGTGTACAATTGTGTATTTTATTGTTTATAATTGTGTGTTATTTTGTTTACAATTGTGTGTTATATTGTTTACTATTGTGTGTTATATTGTGTACAATTGTGTGTTATATTGTGTACAATTGTGTGTTATATTGTGTACAATTGTGTATTTTATTAATTATAATTGTGTGTTATTTTGTTTACAATTGTGTGTTATATTGTTTACAATTGTGTGATATATTGTTTACAATTGTTTGTTATATTGTTTACAATTGTGTGTTATATCGTGTACAATTGTGTATTTTATTGTTTATAATTGTGTATTATATTGTTTACTATTGTGTGTTATATTGTTTACAATTGTGTGATATATTGTGTGTTGTGTGAAATAGGATAGATTGGAAGGCATAGCATGTTTTTTTCTTCTGTAATACTTTCTAGATGTATTTGATTTCACCTAGTTTTTTTTTTATCCAATGCCACACGGAATTTTCCTTTTCAGATTTTACTCTGAAATTTTAAGAGAAATTTTCCTCTTTCCTTATCTTTCCAGTGCACGCCTCTGGTGGTCATAGTGGTCATCTAATTCTGGTGCAGGATCAATTGTAATTACAGCATAAGTATAATATACTAATATATCTCCTGAAGATTCGAATCGACAAAATTAGTTTTCACAGTGATCTCACAATTAAAATATTTACGAAACCACTATGAAAACCAGTTTCATCTAGTAAGTCAACTGCAAGTCTTCATTGTGTCATGGTATCCTCTCTCTACAAATCTGAAATACAGGATGAAAGTCCCAAATATAAACCAAAATCTAAGTCCGGAAAAAATCTGTAAAACAAGAAAATAAATTGGCCTGGCCTTATTAACATTTATAGAAATGTTCACAGGGGTATATGACTTTTGGACAGGAACATCTGAGTTTTGTATAATATATATTGTTAAAGGTAAAGGCACACGAGTGGTCTTGGTCTGAGATTTTTGTTGCTGACTCGAATCTTGAGGAAAATATCGCGTGTGCCTGTGCTTCCACGACACGATTATCGTGTCACCGACAGGATTGATATGTGAAACAACTTTGATAATTGTCTCCGATATCCAATCAGATTCATTCTCCTTTCAATTGCATGCTCCACAAGTGATTATTGACAAGGTGGAAAACGACCAACTGGAGATTTTTGTTTCCTCGCATGCCCGCGCCAGTCGTTGAGAATTAAGACAAGAATCTAATCAGTGACAAAAGTTTCTCGCACGTTAAATATATGTACCAGAAACTAGCCTAGTTATAATTCTATTTATTTATCACATTATTCCTGTTTCTTTTTCTCATGACCTACTAGTCACTTCAGTCAATCTGGTTAATATCATTGTCAATACTCTCTCCTCTTTCATTATTGACCTTATACTTTCACATATATTGACCACTGTCCACTACTAGATCTTGTCTTAAATCTCAGTGGTCAAGTTATGTATGTATCTTACCTGAGTAAACAGTGCCAATTGGTGCAACAAGGCAGAATATTGTGCAATAAACCAATATTGACCCTTTGTATTCACATTCTATTGACCACTGTCCACTACTAGACCTTGTCTTGAATCCCAGTGGTCAAGTTATGTATGTATGTTATATGGGCCAATATCAGTTAAATTGACGTAATATATTCTCACTTTCTACTGACCACTGCCCACCACTAGATCTGTGTTAAAGGGAAAGATTGGCCATTTTTGGAGCTGATATGGGTCTTGAATATATGTAGTCCTAAATAGTCTTCAGGAGTACAAGAAATGTACCAAAATTGCATAATTTGGAATTTCTTTTGTTATTTCTATAGATGTTTCTTCTATATATGACAGAGTCTCAAGAAAGACAGGTCATTGTTTTAACTTTCAAACATAGATAATTCTGGACACACATGGATTTGAAGGCTCAACTTTCGATGGTGAGCTGTGAATGTGAACACTAAAACTGATTGCTTAGCTAAAAAAAATCTTAAAATTAACCATGGTACAATTATTGATCCAACAGATGGTGCAACTGTCCTTTTAAACTCACGTGGTAATGTTTTGTACGTCACATCTTGATTGAAGGTGAAAAGTGCCTATTAGCACAAAATGTTGTTATAATATTTTGTAATATTTCTCACCCAAAAGAACACATCATGCTGCACCTTTTTTCGAAATTTAATTTTAGCAGCTGATATTGATGCCAAAGAACATTTTCACTGTCAAATATAAACCAAATAATACCATCAGGAAAGAAAAAGAAAAAAAGTTGAGACAGGTATAAATTTTAAATAATTACCAATTTAATTTACATTAATGTCAGCTGGGGATTAAGTCATTAAACACTTCCCATGTCATTTTAGATCAAAATGGCTGCCATCATGATTGACAGTTGTTTCTAGGTGTATGTTTGTCATAGTTGTTATGAGATATATAAATTATTACTTATTAATCATTTTCTTGTGCTCAATCTTTAACTATGACATTCACCCCCAAAACTATTCTGGTACTGTCTGATCCATGCTGGTACACATCATAAGAGTACATCAGAATTTAAAGATGGGTTCCCTTATTTTCATTTATGAAAATGAAAATACTAATACATATATGAATAGAAAGTAGAGATGTTCTAATGAAAAATACCAGTTTGTCTCACATGTCCATAATTAATTCATGATTAAAACAAAATTACCAGTAGAAAACCAATCAAGAAAGGTCAAAAAGTCTTTTTTTGTTTATCCAGACTGTATCTGTATATACTTGTACATTAATGATTGGTTTAAACTTTTAATTACATGCAATAAGAACATAATGATATGATTAAGATTCATTAGCACCAATTAATCAAATGGTTTGCTAAATTTGACACTAAAAAATAAGGAAACCCATCTTTAAGTTTTACCAGATAAATGATGCTTTATCATTCACATAGACTTCTTGGATACAGTTCCAGCACAGTTTAAAATACTACATTCAAGTTTACCTGTCAGTGATGCAGGTTGGACTGTCTAGTTGTTTGATTTTGGGGAAGGGAGGATTTCTCACTGGATTGAAAAAGAGAAGGCTAATGCTATTATTTTGCAAAATTTCCCTCATTGCACTCTGCATGGTGTGGCATTTCTTATTTAGGCTGATCAGGAGGTGGAAAAGACATAAAAGATTTATGTCACAACTATTGAATACATTTTTGCTATTGCTAACTCATGCACAATTTCTTACTGGGTTACCAAAATATGCATTAAGTATTTTGATTATATCTTCAAGAAAAAGAAATTTATCATTCCATCACCAGTGCTTTTGCAATGCAGTGCCAAATGCATCCTCTTCTGACTGCAGTGAATTGCGTAGCAAATAAGATATCTGATAATGAAAACATAACCAGGAAAGGAAACATCAAATTGTTTCACCAACTGACATGCTGACTGACATATCAAAAGGTGTCATGTGACATCAACTTTGGTTAACTTTTGCACGAAATCTAGTTGAAGCAGACACAGTGATAAATGACCATTTTAATCATGTATCATGTCACCAACATGCAACATGACACAAACAAGTTGACCAGGTGGAAAATCACAACATCTTCTACCCCACAATTCTCACACTAAATCTGAGCAGAAGACAATTAACCCTTTGATGTGGCAGACAGCATAGTCTACTAACACACGTTTCTACACCTAATGGATATTAATTGATTCATAATTCAGCCATGACAGTTTACATGATGTACAAAGGTTAATAATTATGTGTAATAATGTGATCTTCACATCTTGAAGTGGTTGTCATCAGAAGGCTAGAAATGACGGATATTTTCGATTCAATGTTAGCAGACGCATTTAAGGTCATTGAATATGGATGTACACACAAAAATACTTTAGGCCTAAAGCCTTTATTAAGCTAAAAATCTCAAAAAAACTGAATTCCCCGCCCCCCCAACACCAAAACAAAAATACAATGTAGTGCCTACCATAACAACAAAACTTTTTGCATTAGAACTTCAATTCCAAGCTAAAAAGGAAGTTCCTTTTTTTCTTCAAGGGATGTAACTCTCTAACGCGGTAAAATCTTATAATAAAAAGTTGGAGGAAATCTATCATTTTTAACATCCGTTTTAAAAAAAATCCTTGTCGGCACATCAACCACTTCATTGAATAATGATAAAATTCTGCGGAGAAAAGGTGGAAATCGCTTGTGAGACATGCGGAGTGAAGCGTTCTCGGAACAGTTACATTGAACTAATTCATTGAGTCTGTTCTGAGGCCACTTCCCAGAGGAACTCTTCTCAGAACGCTTGACCGTTTATATAACACAAAATTCATCCGCTCTGTTCAGAGAACCGTTTTGAGAACCGTTCTGAGAACTGGTAAATTTTGTAATGTAAAACCACATTTCGCAGACTACACTAGATATGCCATAAAGATGCTTCTCATTCTATTTTGAATTGTAAGTTACTACATTGATATACCCATGGTAAAAATTTCTAAAATAAGTTTCCCTCAAAAATAATCAAAATTGTTACCTGAATATTCTTCCATCAAATGTTTTCATTGACCTTGTAGCTTGTCCTTTTCATGTTTTCACTGCACATTTTTCGGCAGGTTATCATATTTCAACCACCACTGCAATCACTGCATCTACAACCATTCTGAAAGGCAAAGGAATTTCTTGAAAGAATGTTACTATTGACAATACAAACCAATCTATATTGATTCACAAGCTTTTTTTTCAGTCCATCTAGAGTGTGAAAAACAGACCCACTTTAAATATGTCCACTTTCTCAGAGAAAATCTTTTTAAAACTTTGTCCTTACATTGCATTCTTTGTAATTATCAAATGTAACAACAGAATCAAGTACAAGCAACGTAAAATATTTGCAGACGACAGTTCCTAGTTAATCATTGAGGAGAAACTCAGTAATTTATTATGTAAATCATTCAACAATTTGTTTTGTCAAAGTCAAATAAACCAATTCATGTTCCCAACAGTTTTAATTTGGGTGCATTTGCAGCAATCGTTAAAAAAATGTAGTTCGATATTTGTCAAATCTAAAAAATTGGCATGCTAAAACATTTCGGTTTTCTTTTTCAAAGTCAATACTAACAGCGGCCATGACACAATGGTAATTTTTCAAAGCTTTGTTGACTAAGGTATACATTACAAAAGATAAGTTAGTCAGATGTATAATTATTTATCTTATGCTGCACCTCTTCACGTCTGCTCCCGAGTTTGTCACGTTAAGGTATGACCAGAAGAATAGACTTACTTCCTTTTTCCAACACAACTGTAAATCTACCTGGATGACAAAACATCAACCCAAAAAAAATTTGAACCACTAAGCATAGCAAATCTCAAACAGCGTTTTTACACAGTGTTTACTTATACAATAACTGACAGGGGAAAAAAAATCTTGTCCCCCTTAAAAAAACTGACAAGTCTGTGCCTACAGATTGACACAGTTATTTTTTTTACCTGACTATTGTTTGCTTGAACAATACAAAGATATCAAATAAACCAAAACCCTAGTTAGGGTAAAGCTTGTCAATCACCTTAGATTGTAGCCCCGTGTCAATTTCAGAGCCACTCTAGCTAAGGTTACACTTGTAAATGTTTCATTGATGGCAATACACAGGTTATTTTTTGTTGCGGTCTGGGTGGAATTGAAGAGAACATGACTAGGGCTAGCCTAATTTGAAGGATTTTGAGCAGATCGTGTTACAGAACTCATGTCAACTAGCTGAATCAATAGACCTATTGAATGACTCCATGTCCATATTTTACTAATATTCTAAATCTTTTATGTCACAGTCATCCATATCCTGTTTTTACAATAACTGACCGATTTTCTAGTGTTGGTAAACAACGTGACTTAAAATCTCAACTCTGAGAAAAAATAGGAAATTAACAATTTAGTTTGCATGAAATTGGATTCTTAAGGTCTCAATGAATATTTCTTGTTGCTATCATATTGAATAGAAAATAGGAGAAGCTTCCAGATCCCTACCATATGTATTCACTTCTGCTACTTTTTACCGCCTAAAATCCCACACCTTAACAATGAAGTGTCTGATTAAAGAAAATTGCTATGGCATATAATTAAGTTAAATAAATATATTTTAAACCTTGTATATCTTGTATATTGACTTTTCTTAAATTCTTACAGTCAAAAGCAATTTTTGGATTCAAAAGATAGTGCATGTGTACATGGGATATGTAGTTTAGATGTATATTTTTTCAGCATTGAGCATGTTCATTTCTGCAGCCTACATTGTGAAATTTTTTTTCTTGCAAGGGGCAACATGTTATATTGAAAACTAAGCAGTAGTCTAATCCATAAAGACCAAAACCAAGAAAAAAAAACGATACAATATACAACTCTTAATTTTAATTCATTCAAAAAAAAAAACCACACACTTCTTTTATCAATGACTAAAGTTACAACCACCATTCATAAGTAAATCATCAACGTACTTTTACATGTCTGCCTTGAGAGGGCGGCCATTCATGCTCAGATCTGCTTCGTTTATTCACTAAATCTTTTCAAATCTGACTCAACTAAAGTCTCCTTCATGTCAAGGTGTAATTGTAGTTTCTATATGTCCTTGTGAATGAACTGGTTTTTGTGAATCGTTAGCGCAGAACGACAAGGGTGGTCTTCTTTGCATAATCTACTGAGTCTGTAAAAAAAAAAGTGTACCCACTGCAGAAAACTTAAAAGGGTTTTTCCAACAGACAATTTTAAGAAAACATGATTTGAAGCAATCTTTTTTATAATTAAAGATTTGTTAGATATTATAACGTCTTAAAGATGGATTCCCTTATCTTCATTTATGAAAATGAAAATGCTGATACTCATATGAATAGAAAGTAGAGGTGTTCTATTGACTTGGAAGGTACCAGTTTGTCTCACATGTCCATAATTAATTCATAATCAGCTAAATAAGAAGATAATTACTAACAGAATTTCAATGAATGACTGATCAAGAAAAGGTCAAAAAGTATTTTTTGTTTATCCAGACTGTACATATATGGACATCTATGACTGGTTAAAACTCTTAATTCTATGCAATAAGAACTTAATGATATGATTAAAAATACATGATAATTCATTAGAAACACCAATTAATCAAATAGTTTGCTTAATTTGACACTAAAAAATAAGGCAACTCATCTTTAAAGCTGTGCATGTATAAACATACAGGTCTTAAGATCTGTCTACAAAAACAAGCCCCCTTTTAACAAACTAGTAAATAAAGGGGCATGTAGATGTAATTTTTAATATTTCATGTGCACATGAATAAAAGACCACCAGCTGAAGACGCTTTGAAAAAAAAAAAACGACCACCATCAACTAACAACTAACCAGGAACTGGAAAAAAGCAGCTCAAGTTTAACTGGAAAATCCGCATCATCGATGCATAACTCAGTCACTGTAAAGAACTGACCTTATCTAAAATTCTGAAGGACGACCTTTGAATGTAAACATTCCAGCTTGCAAATTGCATTGTCAGGTTTTAAAAGATAGCAAAAAAAATATTGACAAGAAATTTATGAACACCATCGATTGTAAAATTTGCATAAGGATCACCAAATTAAAGGATAAAAGTTGAAGGTCAAATAGAAATGCACAGGCAACCTTGAGGGCTCGAGATTATAAATGATATAATTGTCTGTTGACTTAATGTACATTGATACTTTTCTATAGCAGATGGGTTTTTGACCTAGTAAATGATGTTGAAACTTGTTATGCATACAAACTGTTTCATTCATAAAATCATATCTGATGGCGAATGGTTTATAGGAGTAGCTTAAAGGTATTCACAAATTTAGTCATACAATTACATGGACAATATTTTGCTTTGCAATTTGCATTTATATTTACATGGTCCATAACAATAAGCACTAAAAAGGACTAGAAATTGCTAAAAGACCTGAATCAAATGCTCAAGTTAAAATTTTAGATTCACCTAAGCCCATATGCTGATACGCCCTTTCCTGAGGTTTTTATATACATAAATCTTGAAACTCGTCAATTATCATCTTACGTTAGATACACAGTTTAAATAACTTGAGCCTCATCCTGTTGTATAAGCACTAAAGCTAATGTGTATCCAACTGCCCCTTTTCTTTATTACTAGAGCATGTAAAATCTTTTAATCTGAACTAACTATTTAGATTTCGAGTATACTACTTATACTCTCTGTATAAAATACTTTTATTTTTTCAAACCTCATACCAAAATCAAAAACTTTGAAAAGTAAAGCCCAAGAAGTTCCAGTTGCAAAAGTTATCACTGCCAAGAGCAGTTGCATCTGCCATGTATAGAAATATTAAAACAGAAACAGAACTTTAATCATGTTGTTACTCAGAGTTTCACACTATGCTATCTTCAGACAACTGACCTATTTCAGTCTGTGTTCATACTGAAGTTAGACAAGTAGAACTTATTCTCATGTCTACATTTCGAGACAAATTCGGAATATTCTGTTTTAATATTTCTACATCGCTCTACAATTGATGCATTGAGCTCAAGTTAACACTGAAAATATTTCATATATGAAATACAAATATATGTTAAGTCAATTGCTTTGAGCAAAATTCCCCATTCACTCTCTTTAACACTCTGGAAGTTACATCCTATACAAGATTAAATAAGCTCTGAGTTATCAGCTCTTATTCAATCAAATGTAAGCTTAGAAATGGGCTGAGAGTTTGGTTGTTATCATTATAGATAACCTCTGTTGTTACTACTTGTTTTTGATGTTTACAGTTTGTTATTTCTTAATATAGACCACTATATTCTTGGGATATGAAAAAAATACCTGCAAAAATAACTGACTGGAATTTTTTAAATGAAATATTAAATTTTCAACTTTTGAAAGGAAAAAATAACTGATTAAACATTTTTCAATTGTTGCATTTCTATACAAAATAAGATCTTGTACATTTCAATTGAAAATAGGAAATATCAAGAAGTTTGCTGAAATCTACATAGTAACCAAGCAAACAAGACATTTTAAGGAAAATGTTAAGAAGACATAAAAGAAATATTTTTTTGTTAATTTTTTTTATTTTGCAAATGTTGATCTAATGCACAAGGTTTCATGTATATGTACTGTTATTTTAAAAGATAAATGCACTTAATTGTTTGCATCATTTTTTTCAGATTTCAAACATGGCTGATGATCAAAGACGTTAATAGGTAATTCTTAACAACAAAAAAAATAACCCTTGAAGGGTTGTTTACTGTCTTTAATCCAAGACTGACCTACACATCAACTTTATTTCAAGTGGGCGTTAATTTCTGTTTTTCATCGTTTTTCACCTTTTTTCAGCGTAGAAATAACGAGATCTATATAAATAGCGTTATCAATTTCATCTACTTAATGGCTCCAGTAGTATGCCGCAACATTATCTTTTGTCAAATTGTCCTGATGCGAGTGCAACTTAATCAAGCAAGTTTAAGTGTTGAGGTTATCAATAGAGAAGGACTAAGAAGATATCCTTGGCTCACCCCATACTCACGTCTGACAACAATAGTTACTTATCAAAACACTTATCTAACTGTTTAAATTGAATATCTAACTACTGTTTACTTTAGTCTGTTTCCCTATCTTTTTACATTTTACTTCAACATACTTCACTATACCATCACCATACACTTTATTTATCAGCTCTGCTTTAATTTGTTAGCTTTACCAACAGGAAGAGCAGAGGGAAAAAAATGGCTTTAAAATGATTAACATGTAACTTTCAAAAAAGATTTTTCACAACATTCTAATTTTTAATTTAAGCAGCCAAGATTACTCTTCTAGACACCTAATACCACTTTTCATTATGAAATACTCACTTATCATTGATATACTTCTTCATGTGAAAAGTTCATTAGCTGCTACCAATGTTTTGCTAATATGTTGTTCTGGATTTCAGGTGTGGATTGTTAGTACTTGGTTTATTTATTTCAATAAAATCACAGGGACAATATGTTTCACTTTTTCAACACTAATGGATGCTCTATCAGCAAAATACTCTTAAGCGGCCAATGAAGCCAATATAACCAAGTGACATCACATAACATTATAAACGAAATAGGCTTTAAGTTACATTACTAAGAGATCAGGGTATATGAAACTTTATTTCATTTACTCATTTAACGGGATTGTAAGCAGGTTTTCTAAAAAATTGTGTATCGGAGACACTGATAGTATCAATTTGCACCATTCCAATTTTCAATCAAATGTCTATAGTTCCTGCAATTCCACTAAAACTAAGCGTAAAATATGCTGTACGTATCACAAATAAGGACTTGGCGATTAATAACTTAATAAAACAAATAATCTAAATGTAATTACAGGAACCACCGACGTCTGATTGAAAATTGGAATGGTGGAAATTGATGATAAGAATGTCCCCAATACATAAAAAATCCAGACAACCTCTTTACAATCCCTTTAAACGAGTAAATATGCTATATATGCTATACTATCAGTGTCCTCGATTAGCATAAAAATTTAGAATCCCTTTAAATGGTTTATTTCATATATTTACCACGTCCACGTGTCCTAAGTGCTCATCTCCTTTTTTATTCAAATTTGAAGCATGTCCTTTAAATGGATTTCTTGACTCATTTCAAGGTTAAACTAATATTTCCTCTCTTAACAGTTACTTTACACACCAAAACTTAAATAACTGGGTATATTTTGACTAATTGTCCACATTAAAAAGACTTCCGTTACTCCACAAAAATCATTTATTTGTCTACATATTTGAAAAGAGACAAGTTAAATTCATTAAAATGTTTCCATGTCTGACCTGCCATTTTAGTAAGTGGTCTGACTAATTTTTTACTGGTTACTTAAAACATTAATCATACCAGTACAATGGTACTATTGTACCAAAATCTCATTCCCACTGCTTTCATTTATCAACCAAATTCTTCTAGGTGAATCTCTTTCTACATCTGTGAAATATTCAACAAGTTTTCAAATGAGAATTTGCAGAACCATTATATTCCAAAAGTCCAAAATTTTACACAACTTTGGTACGTGTCATTATAAGCAAGGCAGTATATCTTCGATTCCTTGTGAAACAAAGTTGTTATCTTTGTTTCTTTCTTTCTATGCTCACCATTTCATAAAACCTGAGGCCATTCTACAACTTGGTTTGTCAACTCCACATTCCATGCAACAACTACATGCAATAACTGTGTTGGAAAAAAATTGGAATCTTAAAATTCCAACTTCTATAAAATTGCCTATACCAAATATTGACATGGAAATCAATATGAATATTTCCTTTATGTTTTTATTCATTTTTAAAAGGACAGATGCAACATTTTTTACTTAGTCTCAGAATCGGGAACTTTTTTTAAGCTAAGCCAATCAATGATAATATTCACAGCTCATAGTTGAAATTTGGAGCTTCAAATTCATGTGTGTCCAGAATTATCTGTGTTTGAATGTTAAAAAAACAACTCGTTTCTTGCTTTTGTAGTACTTTTATATATATTCAACACTCAAATCAACCCTCAAAAAATGGACCAACTGTCCCTTTAAATTGTGGGCATAAACAAATATTCCTACTTGAATCCACAAAACAAGTGGACGTTTTTTTCTAAATGTGTTAATTTCAAACATGTTCAAACATGTGTTTAAATTGCTTTCATTGAAAATATATCAACTTAGACTCAATATAAACAACATACTTTCATGTGAAATGGAATCCTTGCCACCCACTGACTCTTGTGTTTAGTAAATCATGTTAAAACCTTAAGGGGTGTCCAGCCATCATAGCTTCAAATTTAAAAAACTATAGTTAAAAGCTCAGAGAAGAGCAGAAAAGGAAGTAAAAATCCATTTAATGGTGGTAATTTATTTGTTATCTGTATATATGAATTATTTCTTTTTGATAAATCAAATTCTAACGTTCAAGTGTTGTCCCTATTAAAGTATGAAAATACCTTGGGAAAAACCGTGAATTTAACTTTATGAAAACGCATGTAACTTATGACTAGGGCACTGGGTAGGAATGGTGTAAGTCTAAGCTCTCTTTGTGTGTCTGCACTGCAACCAGCACTACTGGCCTTAATGTATTTGTCAATTGCAAATTTTATTCCAAAGGTTCATTTTTTACATTTTCAGTCTGAAACCAAGCAAATATTCTTTAAAGGTTCATTTTGGGGGTTGATTTGTCTTGAATATATGTAGATAGTCATCAGAAGTACCACAAATGCACGAAAATTGAATAATTCCTTTAACATTCAAACACAGATAATTCTGGACATACATGGATTTAAAGGCTCAAATTTGGACAGCAAGCTGTGATAACAATTACTGCTTAGCTTAAAAAAAATCCTGTTTCTGAGACTTATGATTGGTCGGAAAAAAATGGCCAATGTGTCCTTTTAAGTATGACCTGAATTTTTTTAGCCGAAAAAAATGTTCACACACCATAGTTCGAGGCCAAGTTTTTCTGCTATCATATCATTCTAAATAAGTCAACTTATCATTTTGTCACAATCAAGTCTAATCAGGCTGTATTTCATAAGAAAAAAAACCTTCAATGTTTAAACATTTTCCATCTCACTTTTCAATTTATGATTGGAAATGGAGTGTAAAGTTAGTAGATTATATCATGTCAAAAACTCGCCTTTATTTCACTCATTTCTTACGCCAAAATCAAAACAAACAAAACATAAGATAAATAAACACACAAGTCGTAATTTCATCTAGGATATTTACATGTAAATCTGAGGGAATGCGATTTGATCACGCTCCCTGTATACGAAAATCATATTATCACATCTACAAATCTCAAATAAAAAACTAGACTATCTCTTATCTCTGCAGTCACACATTTATGGCCAATTGCCAATCATGATATCAAATCATATCAAAATATCAGTATCATAATCAGGGGCTTGACGTAGTAAAGATGAGAACTTTTACAAGTTTTTAGGTAAATATATCGAAGTATATTTTATACATGTACAAGGTTAAGGAGCATTTATGTGCACATGTTCCGAGCCTAATATCGATTGAGATTAAATTTTGTGAAATTACAACGCTTCTCAAAACAATTCCAATCAAATTCTCAAAGAGCTGAGGGTTGTACCAAATTCTGATTTTGTTTAAAATCAACAGTACATTTAGGCATAGTTTAAGGACCATAGTTGCCAGGATGTTGGCTTGGATAATTCAATATCCACTATCCATGTCACTTTTCAGAAGTAAAAACAGACAGTTCTGGTTAATCAAATATTAAGACAACCTTAATATCCAATATATATAATATAATTATATTTTATTTCAACAGCCAAATAAACAATCATCAAACATATACATTTCAAAGACAACCAAAGCGTCTGCCTCAAGTAGAGTCTAAAATCAAGATTTGGAATATAATTCAGGTTTATTTACATCAGCCAAAAAAATAATTTCATACTTTTCACCCAATTTTCAGGCCACTTAATTCATAAAAAGAAAGGGTATCTCTGATGTTCATGAGTGAGTTGTCAAAAAGAAATTTGATCTAAAGGTCATCAGAAGATAATATGGTCGTCCAGGCAGAAGTGGAAATTGGAGATCTAATGGCCACTAATATCTATTTTATAAGACAAGACTGTTATTGAAGCAGTCGAGTAAATACGTCCAGATTTGAAATAAATTTGATCCTAACCAGCTGACAATGCGGTTTATGGTTAACAAAATAAAGTTTAGAGATATCCATATAATATTTTTGTAATCTTTGCCGTTAAATATTCGCCACTAAATACTTCCAGGTGAACTGTTAAAGGGATATGGTCATATAATTTTTTTTTCTTAACAAGTAAAAAAAGCTCCACGTTTGTTGATAATGTTTCAGAAATAGAATCTAATGTCACTTGTCAAAATCCTTGGTCATAAGTTCCTTTTAACTTCAACAAAAAATACCAAAAAAATTTTTTACTGTTGTCTTCTCCTGACCAAAGAGAGTCAAAAGTCCAAGTTAAAATGTTAATTTCTGCCATGAAGTGAAATGAAAATTAAATGAATGGAGTTTTACATCCTACTTTTCAGCACCTTATGGGCTTTTTGCCCTGAACGGCAACACCATGCAGTGTGCAATGATGGCAATTTTGTCAGGAAAGTGGAATTATGCTTTATCTTTTTCGATTTCCAACTGTCGAAGGATCTTTAACGTGCACAGTCTGTATCTGCCTTGAAGTGACAACAATTCAACCATCCATAATTTGTGCTGGTTGAATTGCAAAGGAATTTTGAAAAGTGCTATAAATAGCTTAAATTGAGCTCAGCTGGTAAAAGCAAATATTTAGATGGCTTTATCCCTTTAACCATTATCCTTCCTTGTCTGTATTCAACCTTCCCATCATTCCTGTACAGAAATGGAAGACAAAGTCACTCCACCCAGCCATAAAAATATCTTTCTACATATGTCACTAGTGTAGGAAATAGTTGTTTAATGGAATAAGATGTTCAAAAACAATTGAAGAAAGCTAAAAAATCCAGAGATTTCTTGACTTCTGCCTCCTACAACCTGGTGTCCATTTACAAACTGACAGCTTTTCTTGTCCTTTTATTAGGATCACTTTAGGTAAAGATGAACAGTGTTGAGATGATACTGTCAATTTCAGTGATTCAGGGTATTGGTGTTTCTACATCTTCTACCCCTACAATTGAGGCCGGCTTGGCTTTGCCACCCCTTCCCCCTTTCCAGTTTCAAATTTTTTATTGAAGTTGTAAATGCCTATGACCCTCATTTGGCCCCTCCATTTATTGATTGCTAAAAACGCCACACAATTTGGTTTCATAGTGGCAGACGCAAAGTGTGCAAACACTGCAGCAGACAATTATTTAACAAATTTATGATACAAATATCATAATTTGACAATTCATGTAGTGTATGAATTAGGTTTCCGGTCGTCTCCCCCAAAATAACGATCTTATGATGTATGAGACGGTACAAGCTATTTTTTCTTTGGCAATTGACGGTTTAAGCATTTTAAGCAAGTTATAAATTTATTAAATAACTTCCGTAGGAGATCTTTACATTAAATCACACTAAACTTACCTTTGTCACCTAAAACTAGAATTTCATTGAAGAAATAAATTTTAAAATTATTTTATGATGGCATTTACACCAAAATTTACACTGAGGAGAAAAAAATTCTCAATAAATAAAGTGCTAAATGTGAAGTATATAAAGGTTAGACCTGAATACTGATACAAAATAATTGAAAATGCTTTATATAGTAATTCTACTTATATAGTTCGGAAAGCCAGATTACAAATAAAATTTTTAAGTGACTTAACTCATCAAGTTTTTCTGGAAACAAAGGAACCATCAATGTTGACTATGAAATTGATATAATCAAAAAAACAAAAAATTTTCGGAGAGGCTGTGGGACTTTGACGTCATCTGCTTGGTTACGTCGAACAACTTGTGAACAAAATTCTCCTGAACCTATGTTTCTATCCTTGTGAAAAATTGTTGTTTGATTGTTTCCATCTTTCAGCAGCGAATCCACAAACGTACCTCCGCAAGGGAAGAGTTGCAGGTCCGTAGTTCGAAATTCTAAAAATTGATGTTTAAAATGGTTGCTCTGTATAGAAACTATACAATGGACAAAAATATAAAATCATGCAGAATGCCCCTTTAAATGTCTCCAACACATGAAAAATTCATCTTTCAAATCCTAGAGACTAATGTGAGATCAAATTGTAATCTAATATGAAATCTTTTTAACTAATCTCCATAAACATCCTAAGTTACTTTTTCATTTATCAAAAAATCAAGTACATATACAACTGTTACAAAAATGAGTCATTTTCAACCTAGTTGAATTCACAAAATGAATTAGATTTCAAAATTCAGTGAGCAGGTGTCAAAAACACAGGTAGTCTGAAAAATTGAAATTATATCTTTTCCCCTAAATTTAATATTTTATGAATCAGCCCATTACGAAATGTTACGTTGAAAATGGGTCAAGGGCAAGGGTGTCTTTAAAATGCACTTAGCATGAAAATTAAAGAAGATATAAAAGTCTAATGGATATAAAGAGATAACTCAGCATCTTATTAAAAAAAAAAACTCTTAATGCAAATGGAATAAGACTTTATGTCATACTTTCTGCTGCTGTTATTATATTGTCATATATTAATGATATACATGTAGTCATTTAAATATTTTAAAGGATACTACCTCTTAGAATGGACATAGATTTCAAAGTATCAAACTTGGTCAACAAGTGTTATATATTCATCAGTTGAATTTATCAAGTGCCATGACTTAAGAATAGTATCCCTATCTAAGACGATATATCTATTTAACTAAATAACTATTGAAACACACTTCTAAGTATGTTTCAAAAGTACATATTCTAATGAATTATTAGGTCTACTTAGTTATATGTATCTATTGGATTATAGAGGGATTATGTTGTATAGTTATGACGCTAGGTAAGTCCACTGATGAACAAGACTCATTTTAACCAAGTTTAAAAATTCAATTTTTTTTGGTCATCCTATGAGGTATTATACCTTTAAGTATATCAGTATTTCAACTACTCATATGACGTTTCAGAATACAAATTGAACATTTCATTTGTCTACAATAAAATGAAATTGTCTAGTAGAGCAACAACAGTCCATGTTTCCCAGCAATAAATTTCATTTTTCTAAGGTAATTGGGAATATCACACACATTCAGAAGTTGTATAGATTGTTCTTTCACAGGGTAATGAATGAAGTTATTAACCCAAATAAAAAAAAATGTCTGGACTTAAAACGCGTGATTTTGTCCTTGGCAACACCCGCTCAAAACTATTCCTATCTTACCTCTAGGTGTTATTGTCATTAATCATAACTAATGAAGATCAGTCAACTTATAGAAATGATTGAACAATTGTCACATGTATCAAATTAAGTTTAAAAAAAATGCCCGAGTTCTTAGTTTGTAATAATGTTTCACCATTATAAATGGCGGATATAATCTTTGAAGTAAAATATTGCAGAAATATAATTGCTTTCTATATGAGAGCAAATGCAAAAATACATATCCAATTTGCCAATTAGAATGAAAATATACAACATAATTTTGAATTTGGAGAATTTTGGTGGAAGTTTTTATTATTAATACTTGTATTTTGAGTTGAAGATTTTGTTCAACCATATGCTCCTTCTAGAAACCTCCGCTCTAAAGATAAATTTTAACTTGTGAAACCATCATTTAATTAAAATCATTTGGTGCTAGAACATTTGCATATGCTGCTGCGAACTTATGGAATTCCCTCAACATATCCATTAGATCATCTTCAAATATGGAAGACTTTAAATCCAAATTGAAAACACACTTGTTTGGTCCTTACGATTAGACTTACTGTGAATATAGCTTGTGAAAGATGTGTCAGCGCTTTGAGCACTCTCCATGTTTAGTGGATTTCAGCGCTTTAAAAATACAATTATTATTATTATTTTTGAGTATTTTGAAGGTATATCGATTGATATCAATTATAATTTTGTAAATTAAAAATACTTTAAAATACTAGTCTTAATCTAAATGACTTGTGTTGAAAAAAAATAAGCATGCACACAAACCATCAAAGAATTGGTTTTTTTTATGCAACTATTCTAGAATGGTTCTTACATTGAAATAACATACAAATATAGTTCACAACCATTTTGAATCTCTACCTTAACTTAATAAGTAGAAATTTTATATTGGCTACAATATTTCAACCAAGCCTTCAAACAACGAAGTCTTCAATTCACATTGCAAACTTTCAGGCCTCAAATTATCTTTCATTAAATTTCTTATGAGCTATGAAAATAGAATGAGTTTTGTTCATATTTGGAATTCTATAAAATGTTTTTCCAAATAATACAATTTTGAATACAACAGAGTTTTTGACATCGAAATTAACATTAAAATCACCAAGTTCAAGAATTTTGACAATTTTCAACATGCTAAAAAAAAAAGATACACGAAGGGCTAAAAACCAAACTCGCTACAAGTTTACGAAGATCCTTTCTCAACCAATAGGAAAATATTTAGTGGAGGGAGGTAAACGATGAAATGCTAGAGAAATTGTTGACAAACACGCCACCAATGTAGACTGTTCATATTAAGATAGAAGGCAAGAAAACACTGAGTGACACCATGCACTTAATTATTTACCAAACACATTGAAAAACAATGGAGGTCTTTATGATGGCATCATGCAAGCAAATAGGCTTTGTATCACTATTGTTGCCGTATCAGTACGCTAGGCGAATCACAGATCAATACCTAAACCAACAGAAACCAATGTTAAGGATTTAGATGTTTATTTCTACGTCTGCTCTGGACAAAAAACTTGAGCCCTTGCATTTCTTCACCCCTTCCATCTCGATCGATATTATCCAATAGAATTTCAGTTATTCTTTAGCGCCTAATTCTTTGTGAAAACATTTCCTTAATGTTACTTGCTGAAACAATTTGGATCATGTCTCCAAGATTTAGAGTTAATTTGCTTTAGTATTAAAATCAACCAATGCCATTCTCCACATATTTCTCCTTTTTAAAAATAGAATATTTCGTCCATATGCTTTTGCAATTAACCACTTCAAAGATGTGGATATTTTCTAGCTTGTGTTATGTAATTCATGCCTAGGATTGCATGGTAGTGGACACCAGACACTGACTTGTTACTTTTGAAGACACATAATCTTTTTTGTAATTGCCATAGCATCACCCGAGACTTTTACCCCAACGCTGTCAGAGAGTATAATGATTGGTGAGAAAGCAGCCCTAAATATCTCATGGTTACTGTGTGCAGACACTTTTTCAACAGTGGCAATTCTATGGGAGCATTCCCCAAGAAATGAAGCTGGCCTTGGCTCAAATATCCTTAGTTTGGTACTTTATTTCTAAAATTTCTATGAAAGAAAAACTGGTCATAATATTATGAAATGTAAAAAAAAACACATGATGATAAGCAAATAAAAACTGAAAAAAAAGATTTGGGAAGACTGGATTAAAACCTAGACCTAAAAAACTTGCGGTCTGAGACATTAAACATGTAGAAACTAGAGTATCACTATTAAATAAATACAAACACAGTTTGATAATGAAAGAGACCATTGTTACAATATCAAAACATTCTATTTGTTAATTCAATGAAGGTCAGAGTTGTTACAGGTCAAATTCAAATCAATATCAACATCACCGGATTATGTCATTTAGACTATTGTTTAACTGTAACAAGTGGACAGCGCAGTGCAGGTATCCTAAGGCAACAGTACAGACAGATTGAATTTTTGTAAAAATTATACTGTTTTAAACCTTCGTTTTAGATTTTTTTCACCAAACTTTCAATAATATTTGAAAAATGAATGATTAAGTTATTGCAAAACATAACGTTTGAAATTGTTATTCATATAAATTGTAAGTTTTGAAATGTTATTTTGTAAGTTTTGAAATGTTATTTTGTAAGTTTTGAAATGTTATTTTGTAAGTTTAAAAATGTTATTTTGTTAGATTTAAAATGTTATTTTGTAAGTTCTGAAATGTTATTCCAAAAAATAACAGATTTTGAATTGTTATTCCTCAAAAAATTGTAAAATTTGAAATTATTATTCCAGAAATATGCATATTTTGAAATTGTTAACAAAAAAAACAAATGCAAATTGTTATTCATAATAATTTAGAAAATTTGAAATTATCATTCCAAAACATTGCATATTTTGAAATTCTTATCTAAAAAAAATGCAGATTTTGAATTGTTATTTCAAAACAATGCATATTTTGAATTGTTATTCCAAAAAATTGCATATTTGGAAATTGATATTCAAAACAATGCAGATTTTGAATTGTTATTCCAAAACATTGCAGATTTGGAAATTGTTATACAACAAAACTACAAAATTTGAAACTGTTATTCATTAAAATGAACAAAATTGTCAATCATTAAAATTAAAATTTTGATCAATAAATGTGTATGCATAATTGATACACATCTTATATAGCTCAGGGCAAATATCTCAATTGACCTGACCTGAAATCATAAGGTTCAAACTAATTTAATCCTCGAGGCCTTATCTGGAGCAATTCATCTTCTCGCCTCACTAACCCCATTCAAATACATGTAACAAATAATCATTCTATAAAAATGTCTTTACATCAATGAGTTTAAAGGCGGGGCTGCATGAGGGTTAACATCTGGGGAGACAATTGAAATTAACCCTTCATATCAAGCTTTGCCCAATTGACAAATTTTTTGTCATTGTCTGTTGAAGTAGTATTTTGTTTATATGACACCAATTTTCTAGCGTCTTGAGTAATTTTCTAATAATATTCTGTATCATTATCATTTAAAAATTGTACTGGAATTCACATGTCAGGGAAAAAATTGACAAATTTTTCACAAATATGGCACTAATTTTCTCAAAATTGTGGGTTAATAACCACTTCAAAATCAAGAAGACATAACATTTAAATCTAAGATTACAAATTTTAATATTCAATCCACTGAAAATATGCACCAATTTTTTTCAAAAAAAATATCAAATTTGGAACTCAATTTGCAGGTGTGAGGTTATGTATCTCATCTTCTCAAAAACAGTTTTTACAAATTTTCCTATATTTTCAAAAGGCTTCACAGAATTACATATATATAAATAAGATAATATGTAAATGATAATCACAAGTTATTATCCAACTTTCAAAAGATTTGAAATGGGATTTTCCAACCGATTAACTATCTGTATTCACTTGTACTATATATTTTACCTTCATTTCACAAAATAAAAAAAATCATGGGTATATCTCACGTAACCCCCACACCTGTGAAAACAAACTCCCGCAACATTACAATCCATGTTAAATAGATTAGAAATAATTGGACCCTATCTCAATTTTGCAACATTTTTTTTTCAGCTGTTTTGTATTTTTTATTCGTTAATAGACATCCGTTTGAAATCAAATACTATACATATATGAATGAAATAATATGCATATCAACGAACATTCACTATGCAGCTCACATCCGCACATTTTGAGCAATTGAAAGTACTCAAGTTCATCTGAAGTGCAAAAATATTATTGATGCATTTCCAATTCGTTTTTACATTCTCCAGAGTGCAAAAAGCAAACTTTTGATACAGTAACTCTAAAAATGTAATTTTTTTGTTTTCCGCCGTTTGAAAAATTGCAAAAAAATTGTTGATGCAATCGCCAGTCATTTTATCTATTAATTAATTTTTCTGTCAATTTTTTTTCAGTTTCGCAGAAAATTACTACCTGGTGTCACTTGTCAAGTCAAAATGGCAAAAGGGAAGATGACACAACATCTCCACCCAATACATACCCAATCTTCAATGGGTCACTTAAAATTCAATTTTGATTGATCAAATGTCAGGTACTTTCAAAACTTCTAACTTTTGAAATGTCAGTTTTATGTTTGAGATGATTAAAATGATTGACAGATATTGACCAGACGTGTGTTAAAAAAAAGCAGACACAGGTGTGAAGATTTATCTTCTGAGACAGATCTGTAAAAATTATTTTTATGTCAATTCTGACCTACAATTGCATTCCAATACATTTATTTCTTTAGGAGGTTTTCAATATATTTATTGTAACAAATGAAAACTCTAAGAGCATTGTCCAAATAGACCAAAAGATGTTTCGAACAATCAAAATGGCAGAAATTTCTCATATATATTCTCTTTTTAGCGTCTGTCACATCTAATCTCCAACAAAAGCATTCAAATCTGCAGATTTTTTTTCTAAAAAACTGGCAAAAATATTCCCATGAACACAATTCATATATTTTCAATGACATCTTAATAATTTGACAAGCCAAATCTATCCTTGTATTGTCCCCGAACGACAGGAAACCTAACAATAGACGTCGTGCAAAATCTCTTTTTTATTAAATGCAAGAGAATGGGCTAAAGTGACTTTGCCCTCGAAGCATTTCAAGTCTGCAACTATTGTGTGTCATAATCTAACTCTGTGTAATTTTCCTTTCACTCAAATAAAGTTGGTCGTCTTGGTGTGCAAATTAAGCAAATAAACAACCAATAGAATGTACATGCTTCATTAAATATTTTGAATGATTTAACTAACTTCGCGAACAAGCCTGCTGTTTTTTTAACTCCATGACTGCACTTGAGGCCGTGTATAGGAATGTCTTTTACGAAAAATTACCGCAATTTTTCATGTCAGTCTTTTGTCCAAATTAATATGACAATAATAATGACTAATGATATCCTTAAATGAGATTTTTAATGTTCAATCATTTCTTTTTGATTCCGACAAATTCTGACAAATGACAAGAGCTTTATGAAAATCATAATTTCTTGGCTTTTCATGTGTCATAGCCAAATAAAATTTTCTCATAATATAGGATAATAATAGAGCTTTGTTTATATTGATCATAATAATATTAAACAATTAATATTAATTGGCCATTATGAAAATTATGTATTTAACTCACCATTATGGATTTTTAAGACTTCTAGCCAATAATTCTGAAAAATTAAAAAAAAAAAAAATCAAAATGCAATACAAAATTTGAAACTAATTGAAAAGCAATAGAAATATTGTTGTCTATAAGTATTTGCTTTTGCAACTGATAGAGGCCAATGTCAGCCATACATATCATTTATCAAGATTAAATTCTGACGTCTGCTTCTCCTGCAATTGAACATAAATGTACCACCCAATTAGAATTATCAGGATTTATAGACAGAAAAATGGACTTGAAATAAAATATGAGAAAACTAAATGATAATTAGTATATATGTTCATTTATCTTGACAAAGTTCGCGATATGTTTTGTAGTTGGTTGGAGGGAGTTCCTTTAAGAGTATTGGAGGTATAGAAATTACAAATTCAAAATTGTAAACTTAAAATCCAGAAAAGGTGTGAATCTTTTCCTGATATTTTCATTAAAATCTTATCAATAAATTAACAATATGTCTTTCTAGGCCAGACAGAGGCTGGTGAAACCAGCTGAATGGCGCTTCAATTGTTTACATTGATTATCATTGCAGAAGATATGAAACTGAGGGAAGGTAGTCTTAATGTGTCGAAGTGCAAAGAAAATGTAAACACCATGTAATTTATAGCTCTAAAATAACACCAATATCTTTGATAAGACTAGAGTTATCTGCCCTTGCGGCAAGATATGCTTGGTTACAATTAGTCAATGAATGGTTTGTAATCTGTGATATACTGCGTGGTTTTTTGACTGTAAAATGGTCGCCATTGAAAACTCAATTACTTTTTGTTTGTTTATAAATGTCTTTATGTTATTATGATAACTTTCATATAAATATATATATGATGACATATGATAAGTTTAAAGAATGAATTCCCCACACATTTCTTTTAAAATATAGATTTTACCAGTGAGTCATATCTACTCATGATCAAGTGTCTGCATCAAAATTATTTTCGAGACGGGTGGGAGGGCAAAAAAAATTCCCAAATCCATTGCCTCTTTGGATATACTTCATACCCCACCAAACAATCCAGTCTGGTTACGGGTCTGTTTAGGAACTTGCCATGTACTATAGGCCTATTGCTTGCATATACTTTTCGAATTGTACTCCAGTATGCACAGATATCTTTGATCAGCTTAGCACACAGCATACAGTGATGTTAAACTCCAAAACTATTTGATCTAATAATTATTTTTTCACATAATGTGCTTACTTAAGAGTTTAAACTTATGACCATGATGCAGCACAGGGATAAGCCTCAAACTTATAGGATTGAGGGCGAAAGTTGCTGGCCTTATACCACGACCCAATCAAATACCTCTAAAGTCCTTGTGTTGTAGTCTCAGATGTTGACAAGTCTTTGTGGAATGTCTAAGACAAAGGAAAAACAAATACATGTTTAATTGTTCAAGCAAACTCCCTAACAGTTTATACAAGCACTGTCAAAACTTAAATAGAAAACACGGCCACATTTTGTTGACTTTGAAGGTGGGAAATCAATCGCGCTTAAATATTTCAAATGATAAACGCGTTGAGTTGAAAACAGCATTTAAACAAGGTTAAGTCTGAGTTAAAAAATCTGAGGTTTTAAGGCATGAAAGAATGAAAAACCATTTGGATTTGAGAGTAAGGAAATTGACGTCTGTTACATGATTATAATCTCTAATCTGCTTTTCAATTTTTTATGGTACTTATGTTGACTACTCAAAATCCCTACTCGAGCCATTCATAAATTATTTTTCATGAATGAAATCGTCTAATCTCAACACAAATGATTCATGTTCATTCATGTATTGTATAGTTTTCTTACAGAAAAAACTATGAATTCATTTTTTTGTTAAAATTTGCATCTAACAACTTACATAAGGGTATATCCAATTTCTGATTCATTTAATTTCAAGGGAAAACCTGTTTTGCCAAATGCGGTGTGTCTGATAATAAAGAAAATGGGCTGCAACTTGAGCTCAATTTTCCCTGGTTACCTGCCCTCAATCACATAAATATCGTTAACATAATGCCACAATGTCAATAATAGATGAAACAGTTACCCACTTTTCAGAGTACACGCAGTCATTAAAGATGGGTTTCCATTTTCTAGACTCCTACACAAAAACATTTTTTTGTTAAAGTAAATTTTTGTGGGATATTTTCAGATATCTATTGGAAGGTGGCCAAGTGAGACAGTAAAGAATATTTTACCAATGTTTTTTTGGAGAGCTACAGCTAGCCCCATGCAAATAATTTTTTGACAAAATCTCATCTGATTGTGGTTTTCACACAAAACTATAGGCATTTGACCTGCCTTATCATAGTTAAATTGAAAGACTAAATAAATCTAAGAAATTCATTATCCAGATAAACTTGATGGTAACCATAAGCAAATATCTAATCAGTCCTTTGAGCAGTATATCTTTGAGATATAGAATCTTTTGCGTCACCATTTGGGCGGTATAAGGAAAATTTTTAAGAAAGTGGAAATACGAGTTTAAGTGTGTTGAAGCGAATAAGGTCACACATACAGTCACTTGTGGAAAACTTTTTAGAAGCCAACTGTGTTTACAATAATTACTATATCTTAAAAGGTAGTAGTTATTAACTTTGAATATGATGTTATATACAAAATACGGTCATCTCAAATTTGCTAGTACTGTACTTAATTTTATTTGACATATGGCAGTCAAAGTCTGGGAATTTGACAAAGAAACGGAAGTTTTCAAGTGTCAATGATCTAAACACCAATTTTTTTCTCTAAAAACAATGTAAACAATCTAACTTGTTCTAAAGTTACATGAAAGTTCAATTTCTACATATGTATTAATTCATATGATATTAAAGCAAGTACATCAAAGTCAAATCATTCTCTTTATAACATGATGGAACGTATAGTAGTAGAACACAGGCCTGTAGCTCTTATGAATTATCATTTAATCTTAATCATATCATTATGTTCTTATTGCATAGAATTAAGAGTTTCAACCAATCATATATGTATGTGAAAAAGACTTTTTGACCATTATTGATCAGTCACTCATTGGAATTCTGCTGGTAATTCTCTTCTAATTTAGCTAATTATGAATTAATTATGGACATGTGAGACAAACTGGTATTTTTCCAAGTTATTATAACACCTCTACTTTCTATTTATATTAGCATTTTCATTTTTATAAATGAAAATAAGGGAACCCATCTTTAACTTGGAAACCAAAGGTATGAAAAAGTCAAAATGGAGAAAGATTCTGAGAAGTTCATCATAAAATACTTCTAGGATGTAAAATCTGATAATGAAAGGTTAGGAAAGTAATGTAAATGTTTATGCAAAATGCATCCTCTTTGGTGAAAAAAAATATCTGCCATATTCTTCTAACCTCACAAATATGTCTGCACTTATTGATACCTTGGTACCGTACCAAGAAGAACTTTGGAAGTTGAAATCTGAGGAAGATTTATCAGTTGTTTTTCCACACATGATCGTGTTTAATCGATCTGAATAAAGTGTGATATCACATTTTACCATAAAAAACAACAAACTACAATGATACTTAACGCAGAAGAATTGATATCAATATAACTGTATCGTAGATTGTGATTCAAGTTGAAAAAACAATTCACATGTCAAAGTATTAAATTTTCTCTACTCCTCCCAGAATGCACCAAGTCTTTTCAGAAGCATCAAGAATTTGTCTTGCCGATGTTTATTTAGTATTGAGATTGTGGGGGCTATCATTACATAACATATACACACTTTATCTTGGATCTTGCATCACGTTCTAACCAGTTTAAAGCATTAAGTCTCCCTTTCACTCAGCAACTCTTTTCCATTGGAGCCAGTTAATCAGTAAGTTCTAATTGCCAATCGGACATATTTGTGTCTGCTCCCGCCTTATCTGTCATCTTAACAAATATAAATTTATCTTCTGCTAGTATTATCTTTATTTGATGTTTTTGCTAAATCCGTCTGTATTAAAATAACAAGTTTGATTATTCATCTCATGGATCATGTCAATTTCCACCAACTTTTTACGTCTGCAGCAAAATACTAAATCAATTTTTTTTTCTGCGGTTCAAAAGATGAAAAGTTTTCAGCCATGACTCTATCTATGTAGAATCAGGATGCATCTAAAAAAAAATCTACTCAAAGAGAATAGTCTAGAAACAAGAATAAGTCTCACAAAAACTAGCTGACATTCAAAAATGAAAGACACTTTAGTAGCACAAAATTTCTTTAGACATTAACAATATTTGCACCAAAAACATCTTGAAACATGTATGTTGTCTTTCCAGATAAGACAACTGTTAAAGGTTTCATCAACAGAATGAGTCCCAAGTACAATACCTATAGTGAAACAAAGTTACCTTTTCAGGGGGGGGGGGGGATGTGTGGGGTGGCGTAAGAATGGGAGTAGAAATGTACATGAAACTTCGGTCAAGTGTTTGCAAGGAATGACAGGACATCATGCTTGATGAACATATTTTGTGTAGGTGTTACAGCATTTTCACAATAATAGCTGCTTTTCATGCATTCAGAAGTTTGTAAATGCAGTGATTGGATTGAATTGTACGGTAGCAAATACAGCCTATAGGAGGTCTTGACATCTAAACCATAATGTCAAGGCAGCTTTTGGAGTCAGTCAAGGTATAAACTGAAGGTCCAAATAACTTGACATTGTGAAGATGGGGTTACATGAGAAGATGTAGCTAACAAATGATATCAACCTGCAAGTCTGTCATTCTATGCTTAACCATTTTCATGAACATGTATGACTATGCCATTCTTTGTGTCATATCTTATCAGATTTTGACGGAATCATAAATATAAGAAAGTTATTACAGTAAGTTGATATCAATACCTATGGAACTTGTATCAGATTTTATACTTCTACTAAATACTGTAATACATATATGACATTGACAAGTTTAGTTTTTATCTTATCTTTAGACTAAACAAAAGTAGTATCAAAACCACCAAATGGAAACTTTTACAGCATGAAATATGCCACAAAATGCCACAAAACGTCACACAACATTCAAACCAGTTCATTACGCATTCCTGAAATAGACATATTCTTTCAAATTCATGCCAAAGCACATGATAGATGGTATAATTTCAGATGTTATTCAGATTGCCTTAAAAATGCTTACAATTATGAACATACTAAAGTGCATCAGAGGTGTCAAAATATAAGATCAACAAGTAATTCAGATTGCCTTAAAATTCTAACAATTATGAACATACTAGAACACACGAGAGGAGTCAAAATTTAAGATCAACAAGTAATTCAGATTGCCTTAAAATTCTAATAATTATGAACATACCAGAGCACATGAGAGATGTCAAAATTTAAGATCAACAAGTAATTCAGATTGCCTTAAAATTCTAACAATTATGAACATACAAGAACACACGAGAGGAGTCAAAATTTAAGATCAACAAGTAATTCAGATTGCCTTAAAATTCTAACAATTATGAACACACTAGAACACATGAGAGGTGTCAAAATTTAAGATCAACAAGTAATTCAGATTGCCTTAAAATTCTAATAATTATGAACATACCAGAGCACATGAGAGATGTCAAAATTTAAGATCAACAAGTAATTCAGATTGCCTTAAAATCATAACAATTATGAACATACTAAAGTGCATAAGGTGTCAAAATTTAATATATACATGTTATTCAGATTGCCTTAAAATTATGAACATAAATCTTTTAAACAGATACATAATTCAACTCTTTCATGCAGGGAAATTAATAACTTCAAAATCTGCAGTGTTCTAATGTCATAAGACCCTAGATACATCAAAGACATAATTTAAACACAAAAATACCAGATAACTCCAATTACCGAAATTCACATATTATCATACTAGCATGTTACAAGATCTGTTTATTTGAACTAAAAATTCATACTCAAGATGGCATTACATTGAAAATATTTATCGAGATATGCTTCACGTTTTTGCTTCAGACTTGTGGCGGGACTGCAAGACACCAACATTCCATGTTTTAGATATTTTAAGACTTAGTTTTGCTTGTACAGTCCCGCATCATTACAGATATCATAATTTTGTCAAAACAATGACACCAGAAAAACAACTTGTTAATTTATCGGAACGCCAACATTGTCGCCACACCCCACAGTTAAAAATCATAGTAAATCTTGAAAACATAGAAATTAATGTTATTTCAAAATGTATTTAAAAGAATATTGCCCTGACAAATGTTTAGATATTTTGTCTACTATCTAGTGAATATTGTTGTTTGTTTGAACCAAAAAAAAAACAAACAAAAAATTGCAGACACAGAAATTATTTAGAAATCTTATTAGTATGATATGCATTTAGCAGCATAATTTTTTACTTCAAAACAGACAGACATTCAAAGAATACTCTACAAAATACTTTAACATAATTTTCTGAATTGAAATATTTTTCAATGTAGAGTCTATGTATTTGTTAAACTCTATGGACAAAATATATTCTAACTTGACCTGCCAAAGCCTATTACAAAAGCCTTCAAAATATTTAAGATAATTGAAAAGAATATAAGATATTTCTCTTTTCAAATATGATTTATCTTTAATTCATTTAAATATATGAAATCAGATAAATGAGAAACGTTCATTATTTATTTATTAAATATCTTTCAAAGAGTTGTCCAAATAAAACCCATTTTCACTAATCTCTTAACAAACTTCTGACTCTATTACATATTCTTTGATTTATTCATTGAAAACAGCTAAACCGTTTGGAAACCGAAAACCTCACTTTTTACAGCTAGCTTAAAGCAGGCTTTCATTTAACCCGTGGAAGAGCAAAAAGCCAGCTTTATCTTTTTCGGCAATAGGGGGAGTACTGGTCTTTCCGGCCTATTGCATTTCTTACTGATCTAAACCGTAGTCTTATACATCATGAGTTGTCAATAATGTGCAACTTTGTGATCAAGGCTAAAGTTATTCGGAGACCAGTTAAACTCCGTGTAAATGCAATGCGTTCGACAATAAAGCTGACTCTAAACGAGCTTTACTTTACAACTCGTAGTTGAAACCCCGGTTATATAGAGACAGTATTTTGTCTATTTATGAAATGAGTCAGATTAAAATATATATGAGATATCAAATTACATTAAAATTGCTATTGTTAGCATAAGTGTTTCCATGTCTTTTTTCACATATTACTCATTTCCCTCCATACAACAATTTTTTTTACCTACTTAATATGCAACTTGAAAAATTAATTTGCGCAATTATTTTCTGAAGTAGTGAACAATCAACCATTCATGTACAACTTCTGGTTAAAGGGCATGTACAACGTACCTGTTAAAATTGTCACTTGTTGTAAGAAACTATACTAATTAGATTGGATTATCCAGTTTTCAGTGATGCACATCAGGCAGGAAGAGTATATCTTAACCTATGCTTAACCTGGACTTAAACACTGGACTCTCAGATTAGTAAGCTGTCATCTTATTCCCCAAGCCATCAACACATGCTTGGCTAATCCAGTTTTCAGTGATGCACATTAGACAGGAAGAGTATATCTCAACCTATGCTGGGATTAATCCCTGGACCATCAGGTTAGCTACCAAGCTATCAAAACTTGCTTGGCTTATCCAGTTTTCAGTGATGCACTTCAGACACAAAAAACCTATGCCTCAACCTATGCCACGATTAAACCCTGGAACCAGATTCAATAGGACATCAACTCACCAAGCCACTAAACTTGCTTGGATTTCCCTATTTTCACTGAACAAAAGTAAGGGCTGCGTGTTTGTGTTAGTGAAGTATGACAGGCTCTACGTGCTTTAAGGCATGTAAAAAGATCCCCTAACTTAAAGGTTTAAGACTATATTTACCCATCTGATAATTGAATTCACACAGTCTACAATATTATGGTTGAATGAATGAATGGAGTTTTACGTCCTACTTTTCTGCACCATGAGGGCTAATGAAGACGGAATATTATGGTTGTAACTGGTGTGTAAATTAAATGAATTATCAAAGAAATGTTGTCCAGTCTTTTAGAACTGATGCATTTTGTGCTACTGGCAGAGCATGTTATACAGATGCCTTGTTTTGGGTTCAGTTTACCCAGTAACTGAATTTGAAAATGAACGTTTTCAATCAGAAGAATTCATCTGGAAAAACTGATAAAATGTGCTTTCTTATTTGCGTCAGCTCTGTGTAATGCTCTGAGCTTATTATACTATATTGCATTTAGTCAAACATAAGAAATTATCCAATTTTCTGTAATAACCTTCTAGAATCTAGATGTGAATGAAATTTATCCTATGGTTCTGCTTGACTGAGTTTGAAAAAAAGGTGAGCTGATCAGATTACAAAATGACTCTTCTGGATATCAGCTCTCCTTGTAAGTAATATAGAAAAACTATACCCTTAGCTAATGAAATGAAAGTTATGACTTAATGTTGGCCACCTTGATACTAATTTACAATCAAACTATTTAAATTTTTTCCTGTCAAATTAATTTATTCAAGACATAAAATTGTCTCAATAGACTTTATTCCTGCTACCAATATCATTTTTCAGAATCAAAATCTGAAATTTAGTTTGTCTACAATCAAATATAAGCTACTTTGGTGAATCTTGCAAAATGCTAATGGTACATTATTGACTCAAGACAGATCATGCAAAGTCAAGATGACGACATTCAACTGCATGTGCAAAGATTTATTAGTATTTCACAGGTAGAAAAAAATTGTGCTGAATCAGTGATAGTAAAAATAAAGAAAAGAAAACACAAGATATATCTAGTGTGAAAATTAATTTGATGCCAAAAAAATTTCAGAATTGGTCATAAAATTTCTATATAAACCATGCAGAAATAGATAAATCATTGTTTGAAGAATCTCCACCCTTTCTACAATTAGATTGTCTAATCTCATAAAAATTCAGCAAATTCTTTTATTACTAATAATATAAGTTATTAATAGTATATTCAACTAGTTAATATGACTAATTTTGATACAATAGACCTACCAGTCACGTTCAAAAACAACTATTCTGAAATCAGTTATTTTCATCTTTGATTTGGTCTTAATGGTAAACCAAATCATTTAAAATCACCATTTTGTTCAATTTTGCCTCAGTCAAAATTTTTCAAGAGAAGCATTAACTTTGTGACTCAACAAGACATTCATCCGTTAGCTACGGGCCTGTTCTCATTACATTTAATGATGGGTTTCCTTATAAAAAAAATTAAATCCAATTGAAGGGAAATAACTCCAATTTTATAAGTCAAAGTCTTTAAAAAAAAAATTGTAACATATCAGACATAGGTATTAAAATTTAAGTGTGGTCTGAAGAATTGTTTGATTTTAATTAAAAATGTGTTGCCTCCCCTTACTTATGAATCTAAATGTAAATTTTGTTACTGATATAATGAAACTCGAACTTTCTTGATCTATCAAAGACACACCCTATATAAACAGAGATTTTGATGTTCAACATTAGCCAATTTGGGCTTAAAGGATAAGGCAAAATAAATCAAAAATCAAAAAAAAGATCCTGCAGAAAATCATATCTTTCTGGGAACCTTTAATTTTGATCCTACAAAGTAACAGTCTAGTTGCAAGCAGCCCTGTCATTAGGGTGGGGTCCACTGGGGGCTAAGCCCCACCAAGTGAGAAGTGAGCCCTAGCAAAATCTTCTTCAAATCAGTTTAACAGAGATTGATTCACTTACAGTGTGTTGGTACAAAATCTGAGCCACAACACCAATTCATTCCTGGCGATGGGGCTGGTTGCAAACAGGCCATGCTTCAATCTGCCAAGCTGGCAACATAGTCTTGCATAACACTTCTACTCTCCATTCTGTCAAATAGGCTTAATACATTGTCTTGTAACAAAAATTCCAATCTTCACTATGAAGAAGATAAGTCAAATGACACATATTCTCTAGGTTTTAAGCTTCAAGCTCTCACTTCACAGTCAAGGCAATGTCATTAGTTCTACTCCAGGTTACACTCTTCTACTGTCAAGCAGAACAATCAATACAATAGAAAAATAAAACAAACACTTACCTTTATAGCATGGAAATACAATGCATTTCATTTTCTTGCAATTCAACTGTTTTCTTTCTTCAATACTCTTGATGTATGTCTGAAATAAAACAAATGCCAAGGATGTAGAAAATTTGTCAGTTGCTTTTCAAATTTGGCTTAAATATATGATGTATGCCAAGATGACTTCAGGTCATTTTCAACTATCCCTTTGGAAATAAGAGCTAAATTTTTTAGAATTGGGTTAGGTCAAAAGAGCAGTGGAGGCGCCAGTGGCGGTTCAGGGTGAGGGGGTACGTGGAGGGCATTTGCCCTAACCCCTAAAAATTGGTTTGCACCCATAATTGTCCCTCCCCCACTCCATTTTTAACGAATTAAAAACTATGATTTTTGTACGTTTTTGCTCCAAAATATGTGTCAGAATGACCTAATCAACTCAATTTTTCAGAAAATTTCTTCGCTCCATGAGAGAGTTGCAACTTTGGCGCCTGTTCAGAGTTGCCACATTAGGAACTCAGCCTCAGTTGTTTGGTTGATAGATGACAAGTTAACGTTCGCTTCCAGCCTCGACGGTTGTCTCCCTTTCCGGTCAATCTGCCCCCTATTTCTACCCCTACTGTCAGGAGTCTCAATAGCTTATTATGTATGCTTAAAACTACAGCATCATAAAATAAATAGTTTTTCGCAATTTTGACTTGAATAGACATTTCTATATAGAGAGCAGAAATTCATCAATTTTCAAAACATAAACAACAGAGAACAGTGCACATGCTATAATCCCTCAACACTGTAACTATAGTGAGTATACAAAAACTGGAAGAATTTTGCCTTGATCATTCTTGGCTTAATTAGAAAATCATCAAGTTCTAAAATAGATTGAAGAGAAGTTGGCAAGTTGCTTCTGAAAAATATCAACAGTGAAAATTTTCGGCACCATTATTCTTCCATTCCACAGAGAATATACAAGGCATTATTTATATTAGACCTGATGTCATGCTGGTCTTAAACCAATTCTTCCAGCTCCTAAACAACTCAAAATTTGGCACCGTGCACTAAGACAGACATTTGTGCATATTTAAGTCAGGAGAAAGAAACATATTTCCTCTATTAAGTTCTAGCTTTTACTTTAATCATGATTCAGGTTGTTCACCTTTTAAGCTATGCAGATTTTATTGGCAAGTGTTCACATTTTCAAGCAAATCACACATTATTTATATTTTAATATATAGAAAATATGCAAGTTATTACTGAAAAAAGGAAGCCTTTTCAAGTAACTTAGTATAATTGTGGTGATTATAATGCAGTTTGACTTACAATCTACTATATCAGCATAATTTGGCTCAGTAATACAGGTATCATAAGTATGAGTATTCTATTCAGAATAAGTGGAAATACACTTTATACATGCATGAAGCTATTGGCTGTATTATGCAGTCTGCACAGTGGTACACAAGAAGTGCTCAAACACAAATAATTTGTTTGCGTCAAAAGTTACAAAGCTACAATTTGCAGGCAATATCAACATGGAAAATCTGGACAATACAACCAGCAATCGAGCAAGCAAGATAGTTCATGACAACTGTAAGAGCCTTCAAGAGAAATTCCCCCATGTCTATAAGCAGAAAATGATAGTTGCATATTCAAAAATTAAGAACTTAAATGATAATATTGTTCATAGTAAACTAACAACAATCAGTACATAACAGATACTATACTTCTCGCCCATCGGGCGAGTTATTTTTTCTAATTTCAGATCAGAATAAGAACAGAAGAAAACCCAATATCAAGACCCTTAATCCTAATTTCTAAATAAAGTGTCTGCTCCACCCTAGGCCTGTACATTTGGGAGAATCAAACCCTCCCTTCCCCGAAATCTAATTGTATCAACTATATACTTTGTTTGCACGTAATAGTGTGATTTATTTTTTCCTTTATTACATATTATTATTTTATGTTTTGTGCGTGAAACAAGGGGCATTCTACATACACTTAATAAATGTATAGATAGTGAACTATATAAGCCCACTCTATGATTACATGACCAATGACTCACTCTAGACATTAACTTATCATAACTACATCAATTGACCTACTGACATTTCTTAGATGTTTTTTAATCGGTCACTGACATTCTCCGGTTTTTTCCCCACTTTGTCCAATCAAAATGAAAGGATCATTATATCCAACTGTTCTGCACATTGTTAGCTAATGAAGACCGCAACGCAGTGTGCAAAGAGGCAAAATTTGCCAGGACAGCAGCATTAGCCTACTCTTTTTGGATTTCCACTTGTTGAGAGATCTTTAACGTACAATGTCTGTAGCACACACGGCCTAGATTTATTTTTCCATGAGAATGACTAGACGCTTTTTTCATGTAAGCTCTGACCTGCATCACTGACATGGAGAAAATGGGTTGAAAAATTCAAAGCTAATATCTCAGACAAATCATTTAGATTCGTGTTTTTAGCATCTGTATGCTATGCATTAACATTGGCAGCTGCATATATTTTTACCAGCAGCTGTTAGAACTCTACCTCCTTTAACCGATACAGTCCTCCAATATGTTATATTTATGTTCGACTGTAAATTAAGTCCTTGTAGTGATGTATAAGCTTCATAAAAGGTTTTAGTTACATTGCATAAGAACATGATGCCTGATTTAAATTCAAAAATATGATACAGTTAGCTAAACTTGAGCTGTATCACATACTGAAACATATACTTAGACTATGTCCTTTTCAAACAACATAATGAGTTCTGGAGTGGTTCCAATGACAGAAGCTTAATTTGAAACATGACAAACTAAAGAACAGCTACACTGCATTGGATCTGTTTTATGTCTCAGCTGATTTCTGATCAGTTGATCAACAGCTGGTTATCGGCTGATGTCCATTGATTTCAGCATTAGCTGAACCTGCTTCTAATGCAATTCATGTGCAGCCCATCTGCTGCTGGCCTCACATCTTTTAAACCTATTACATGTACCTGAATGAACCTACCATGACTTTAGTACAGAAATGTATATCTTATTTCATATAGATCAGGAATAGGCAGATGTGTCAACAGAAGCTTTACATTTATTCATCTTAGCAAGCCATTATATATCTAGGGTTTGTTTAAAGAGACATTCTGCTTTTTATGCTTTTTAGCTTTGTTGAAGAAAATATCACGACCAGTAGGCCAGTCATCATAGCCTACAGCTTCACGTAAGAATCTATCACTATCATTGAAGAATTTTTTCTTGAAATTTGTGAAAACTATACACCAAAATCAAGAGAAATGTGCACTTTAACGTATTGGAAAAAAATTCAGCTGTTAATTTTTCAATGCCAAAATATTTAAAAACATTACATAAGGTTTTTAAGTTAAGTTTTTTGGAATCTGTTAAAAAAACTACTATACGGATTTGAGTAAAAACGCCCAATTGTAGCGAAATATGTCTCCTATGTATTCTAAAGGTTTCAACTAAATATAACAAGCCATTAAAAAGCCAAACACCAAAACTAGACCAAACTGCTTAATTAACAATTAGTACAATCCGTTTTTAATTAACCTTTTTAAAAGAAATTTTCTTTGATACATCGATATAGATAACACATTTTAGAAATATTTTCAGGTTTAATTTACAACACATTTGATCATGAAAATATTTTACTAAAAGAAGAGGATTTGAGATTCCAAAGTAGTTAAGGAAGGAAAGAACGACTGATAGAATAAGGATGCTCAAATGAAAAAGTAAACTTGTCTTGTACGCAACATGCAAATTGGTGAATGGTAAATTTCCCTCATTGCCCAATTGCATTGCTTGCTCATTAAAGTGCCTTGAAGTAGGACCATATTGACAGAACATTTCAGAAATTTCCAACCATTTCTAAAGGTCAAGGTTGGATGTCATTGAACTATATATATATATATAAAGAACGTTTTTAAAAATAGTGCTATATAAACAAATATGATATAAATCCCAATGCATGACATGACATAGACCTTATTTCTGGAACATCAGATCAAAAAATAGACAAATAAATTTCATAGCTCTTATAAAAATAAACTTACTGCATCTAGTTTGAGAGATATGCATGGAAAATAAACAGAGTGCAAGTAAAACAGACATTTTACCTTGAGACAGAATTCCTTGAAAGAGTTAACAAGTGGTATAACCACCTAGATTATGTTCCAGACTACAATTTATTGAAATCTGACCATTCTAGTTGGGAAACTGCCAATATATATATAAAAGTAAATAGGGTGGGGTACTCTATAACCACAACTTTTATAACTTTTAGTAACTGAATAGTGAACATACTAAATAAATATGTCAGTATAGTACCCTCAGAGATAAGTTGTATACAAATGTAGGTCTGCTATTAACACTATTAGGTAGTTTTTACTATTATGAGTTCATGTGCATATAGTAAAACCATAACAAGTCATTAAGTATTATTAGATTACATGTGTATCAAAATTTCCATCATCTTGAAATCATCAAATGTTAAAGGAGTTATTTCCCTTGGGACTGTTGCTTCAACAATGAAGTAACATATATGATTATTGGTATATATACTTAAGTTAACTTAAAAAAATATTTCTGTGTGAAGGGAAAAGCAGCTTCCACATTACATTATATTACATTGAGAGCTACAAATTTGAGAGTTAGTTAACTCACAATACATTAACTTGAAGGCTACACACTCCCAATACATTAACTCGAGAGCTACTAACTCACAATACATTAACTTCTTAGCTACAAACTCACAGTATATTAACTTGAGAGCAACACACTCACAATATATTAACTTGAGAGCTACAAACTCTCAATATATTAACTTGAGAGCTACACACTCACAATATATTAACTTGAGAGCTAGAAACTCACAATACATTAACTTGAGAGCTAATAACTCATAATACATTAACTTGAGAGCTACAAACTCACAATACATTAACTTGAGAGCTACAAACTCACAATACATTAACTTGAGAGCTACAAACTCACAATACATTAACTTGAGAGCTACAAACTCACAATACATTAACTTGAGAGCTGTAAGTTTCACCTACTAAATTTATTCAGCAATTGTTTTTGAAATTTCTATATTTACATTACATGAAATAACTATACACACCCAACTTGCATTAGAATTTTAAAAAATTACGAAATCTTTCAACAACTGCCTGAAATTCCTTAAATAAACTCTCAAATTTCCAGATGGCAATTCTAAGTATTCACAAACAGTTAAATTCTGTTTTTTATGACTTAAAAATAAACTCTTCCATTTCCTGTTTCCCTCCAATTCCCATATCGCTAGTTACCAAACTTAGAAAGTTACGTTACTTATTTTTCTTTAATACATTGCACATATGACATGAAAAAAATGGCAGGAATGTGGAAAATGATTTCAACTGACTAACATTATAACAAAAAACAATAGAAATTCTCCTCTTGATAAAAACTAACAGACCAAACCTGATCCTTGTACATTCTTTCTTATCTTCAAACATTAAAGAGTTCATGCAAATCTCTGACAATTGTTAGATGAAAAACGTGCTTTATTTTTAGTGAACTGTAGAACAATTAACAAGACCTATCTCTGCTTCATTTCTAATCTAAACAGAGTTTGATGTTCTTTGAATGTTATTTCCATCAAAACGAATTCTGATTAAAACTCTGATATGTACGATTCACTATGTGTTTATTGTTCAGGTTATTACACTAAGCAACAATGATCTGACGTAATCATTCTTTAATAGGGTTGAAGTGAACAAAGCTTCCAAATGGAGCATTTGATTAGTGAAATATTTTAGAGACCTAGAACTCATGGTGCGTAACAATAACCTCAGATCATGGAATAAAGGTGCAGTTACCAACAGAAAAGAAAATAAACAAAAATCTAAATCCATGTTTAGTTCAGATAGATTCTAAAGGTATATTTTCTGGTCTTACCTTGGTTTGAAATTGGTTTTATCACTTGGTCTGACCAAACAGTTCACTGAACGTCAAAATCCCTACGAAATTGATCAAACAATTTTTTTTTTGAAAATCATCGATTCAGAGTTTTAAATATCAGTCCATAAAATCTTCCTTCCAAAACTAATTTGTTTCTGTTCCCAAAAAAATATAGGACATTTTCTCTAAAGAGTCAACTTTCAGCACAATTCATAACGAATGAAATCACTCCAAAATTGGTAAGCCCATATTGCACATCCGCAGTCAAATTAGTCATGATATTACCATACAAAATAAACTGCTGTTGCATACCAAAAAAAATGTCACCTCACATTAAAATATTGCAGACCACAAATTTTTATTTTAGATTATATATTATTCACAGTGTTATATATTTATAGCTAATAACATGGAAGTATGATATTAAATTTGAACTTTATATCCATGAATCATAGGAAACCTCTAATCATGAGATTGGGTCATTCACACTATCACATGCTGATACAGTTTAGGGGAATTCCTAGTAATTGGTACTAGGATACTTTCTCATTAATCATTGTTTTTCCTGCTTGTTAAATGGTAGTATTGTGAAGAGGTTTTTGAAATTTTCTATGTGTATGGGGGATAATGATAGCATCAATTTGCGCCATTCCAAGTTTCAATCAGACGTCTGTGGTTCCTGCAATTCCACTATAACTAAGTGTTTTATGACATCTTTTAAAAATTAATCAACCTGACATGGAAAAAGCTTCCAGTCGCTCAGATGGGACAATAAACTGAGCCCCTGTGTGCTTTATACTGTGCACGTTAAAGATCCCTCGACAGTTGGAAATCGAAAAAAGAGCAGGCTAATGCTCCTATATTGGCAAAATTTCCCTCATTGCAGCCTGCATGGTGTTTCCTGTCTTCATTAGCCCACATGGTGCAGAAAAGTAGGATGTTAAATTCATTTCATTTCATTTTTTTTAATAAATTTAATTGTAAATATCTATTTCCTTAAAATAGGAACTGGTACAAAATTTCTCTAGTATTCTGTAACAGCGATTTCCTAATATTTGATCTATTCATTTGATAACAAACTTAAAATTCTCAGATAAAACTTTTGAAAAATAAAAGGAAGATCCTGTTATTTTAATGACAGAAATTCAACATTTCATGTAGGTTGTAATAGGAATTTCCACCAGAATTAACATCATTAACAGGAACACTTCCATGATATCTGATGTGGATGGGTGAATGGGTGTTTGAAGGAACGAAGGAATGGATGGGTGTATGAATGAATGAATGAATGGATAAGTGTATGAATGAATGAATGAGTGTATGAAGGAATGAACAAATGGGTGGGTGTATGAATGAATAAATGAGTGTATGAAGAAATGAATGGATAAGTGTATGAATGAATGAATGGGTGTACGAATGAATGAATGGGTGCACGAATGAATGAATGGGTGTATGAATGAATGAATAAATGGATGAATGAATGAATGAATGAATGAAAAGGAATTTATAGCGGAGACTGCCTAAATGGAATGTATCCAATGAATAATAAGTATTACAAAGCAGAGAATGAATAAATGAATAGATTTAAAATTCATTAAGGATACTGATTGGATCAAATTAAGAAGGGAAACACAAATATAACAGGGAAATGAATGACAATTTTATTATTGAATATAACTGTATGTAGGCTTCTCACGTTTGACTAAAACTCACGTTTGACTAATACTAAATAGTGTCTGAATATGATATATGACAATAAGACAATGAAATGAATGAATGAATAAGTCCATGAAAGAATGAATGAAATTATGAATACATGTACAATTCAAGAAGGAATATCCATGACAATCAAAAAATCAAATGGATGAATAATTGAATGAAAGTATGAAAATGTGTATATTAAATGGGAATATCCATAGCAATCAAATGAATGAAATGAATGAATAAAAGAATGAATTAAAGAATGAATGAAAGTATAAAAACATGTGTATCAAGTGGGAATATCAATAGCAATCAAACTTGGATATGAATGAATAAATTAATGAAAGAATGAATGAAATTATGAAAATGTGTGTTCCAAGAAGAAATACATAATATGGTAATAATCAATTCCCTTCTGAGTTTCAGAGCAGACAATGGATCCAAACATAAAAAATAATATAAACATGAAGAATTATTCAAAGAATTCCCTGAAAGGTCAAAAGCAATGATTTAGAATAAGAGAATAAATATTCATCAATAGTTAGAACATTTCTACATATTGAATCATACAATTAATATTAACTATTTATTCTAATAATATTAAATTAAAGGAGTTATCCTACTTTCATTCTGGCTTTATATTAAATAAAGGGAGGTTCTATATACGTGTATTCCACTTTTATACTTAGATTATCCCACTTTTATACTTGCATTATCCCACTTTTATACTTGCATTATCCCACTTTTATACTTGCATTATCCCACTTTTGTTCTAACACTATCCCACTTATATACTTGCATTATCCCAGTTTTATACTTGCATCATCCCATTTATATACTTGAATTATCCCAGTTTTGTACTTGCATTATCCCACTTTAAAACTTACATTATCTCATTTATATACTTGAATTATCCCAGTTTTATACTTACATTAATCCCACTTTTATACTTACATTATCCCACATTTATACTTACATTATCCCAATTACATTATCCCACTTTTATACTTACATTGTCCCAGTTTTATATATACATACCACTTTGGTATTGACATCTGTCCCATTTTAGTTTTTGGTTTTGTCCCACAATTCTTGTACACTACATGTACCTATATATTTATTTACACATAAAGCAAATTTTTTTTTATTCCACTTTCATAAAGGAATCTACACATTTATGTCCCTACGAATATGCGTCTGAACACAAATCAACAAAATTTGGACCTCCACCACAATATATCATTTCCCAGCAACGCACCACCTAATAATGCTGTCTGGCACTTTCTAAAATGACCTCAGTCAGCAAAATAATTTCCCTTCATTTCCATGGTTTTACTGGGTAAAGTGAGAAGTGTATCTCTAATGTTTAATTATTAATAAAGTTGAATGTAGATTGTCACCAATAATTCACTTCATTTCACACTGACTTGGTTTCTTACATTTTATAATTCAAAGTTGGTTAGATTTTAATATATAGTAGCATTTGAAAATCGTTTGAATATAGCTAATGCTGCAGGCACGCAAACTGTTATGGTCAATGATTTTTGTTGTAGACTAGAGTCTTGTCAAGAGTTTTTCACCGACCAGCTGAGGGCACACGAGGAGACAGTAGGTTGTTTTTCGATATGTCGATAATCACCAGATGATCAAGCAATTGAATTGAAAATGAATCTGATTGAATGATGACGCTCTGTGGAGTCTTGTCTCTTCATCAGACGAAAAAAAACAATCGCAAACAAGAAAAAAAACGGTGACAAATATAAAACTGGTTTCCTGTCGGCACACGTGAGATTTTACTCAAGATTCACATCGGCAACAAAAATCAGCAACAAAAACTGTTTGTGTGCCTTCACCATAAGCAAAATAGCAAAAGGCCACTGCAGCAATTACATTAGACATCCATGGAAATACCAAAAAAATGAGCTTATACATTATCAGTTACAACTTCATATGCTCTATTTACCACTAATTATGGTAGATTTTTTTAAAAATTACATGTATCTTTATGTACAGTATCAGTAATTTATAAGTTTACATAATTGACCTATCACAAATGTTTAAAAAATGCGGTCAGGGGAATGTCTCTCAATTAAAATACCTTTTTTTTTTCAGCCTAAAACAGGTTTCATATTTCTTTAAAAATTCTTTTATTTTGAATACATAGAAATATAGTAGGGTACATTCTTTTTGAAATATAAGAGATCAACTATGGGTTTAACCTGAATCTTATTGCCTTATATTTCATTGAATAACTCTTCAAAGTGACCCAAATTTTTACATTCCTAAGATATCATATCCTTTAGCATAATACAAAATTTAATTGTGAACATACTACAACTTTTAATTAAAAAGTTACATGTATGTACATGTAGGCTACAGATATTTTCTTAGAATGCTCAACACACATTTATACAGAAGTATAATGTGGATTTCCTCTTCAACAATTTCTATCACCAGCTATAAACCATGTGTTGTTAAAATTTGGAGATTCATTATGAAATACATTATGAGGGCACAACTGCATATACTATAAAACCAAATGGTTCTTGCAGCTGTAATTATAATTTTGATTTTCTAGATTTACAAGAACCACACACATCAATAAGATGCATACAGAAACGACAATACACATAAAACTTAAGTGTCTAAAAAAAACCTCTTGAATGCCTTAAAAGTTCATAATTTAGCTGAACTTTTGCACGGTTCACATATTCACAAAATATATTGGTTCATTTTTATATAAGAACTATTTACATACCTTCATTCAAGTTTTGACGTTAATAAGTAGCACATGCATAAATTATGTCATGTATGAATGAAAACTGTTCATCACATTATCAACTTTATAGTGGTCTTATCACTCATTCATATTTTAATATCAATTTATGTATATCTCTAATATTGGGTCAGGTGTGGCTCAGGTGTGACCCTTTTGAGATTTTTGACTGCTCCACATGGCACAAGATGTAGGGGTTGTTATCAAGGGATATCGTATAATGTTATTTTACTTCATGAATGCTTCAACTTTCATAACTATGCATATTTAATCAAATAAATTCATATCATTAACCCTGGTAACACTAGGGGTTTTTTAAAGGCCACATGGTTACGTGATATTTTCCACAAACTTAATAGAGGAGTATCAAAAAATCTAATAATCTTTTCTTAAATTTAGTGTGCTAATGGTTAATGTTCGGATAAATCTCCAAAATGGAGATTTGTTTAGTACTACAAAAATTTGAAAAAAGTTGGAAAAAAAATTGGATGTTAGAAGAAATGATATCTTATATATCATTCATAATTTACTGTTAAATTTGCCAATGAATTCAAATGATTCATTTATAACAACAGCACTTATAAAAGGCAGATCCTGTTATGCCCGAATTTTCTTAGAATAAATTTTCTATTTCTGAAACTTCCTATTTCTCAACAACGGACCTCCCAAATCAACACTCATTCATTCTCCATTTATCAATCTAAAGTACAGGAAGTTGAAATATCAAGCCACCCATTCATAAAAATTTGAAGAGTTTTACTGTGTTAGCAACAGTGTATGTCAATAGCTTTTTCTGATCTCCGTTTACTAGAGAGCTGTAATATAGTTGAGGGAACATATTGTACCATGGTATTTCAAAATGTCAAATGAAAAAAACACTGTTTTAAAATTCATTCTTGTTTTGAGAGCATTATGTCTAGGAATGTTACAGCTGTTTTGTGGTACATTTCAATCTGTAGAAAACAAATGTAGCTTGAACGATCAAATAAAATGTAGACCACCATGTTAATTAAAAGAAGTCAAATACAGTGTTTAAAGGGAGAAGCTGAAAGCAAGGAAATCAATAGTAACTCTACTGGTTTTTTTTATTTCATTTTGACATGCCCCTGAATCTTTAACATAAACACAAAGCTTTATGCTGAAGTTTTTGCCATTATTTCCATCACTTTATCTAAATGTCCACAAAATGGGTTTGAATTTCCAGTCCTTTTAAACTTTTTCAAGATCTTATGGAATGGAAACCCAAGTGTATACAGAAAGAGCAAGAGTTTCTTGTTGTATACTGCACGAGATAGCATATATCTCACAATGACAAAATCGAAAGTTTGATGCATCCTGATGTAAAAAATCTTCAGCATAAATTTTTACAAGGACATTGCCAAGATGCCTTAAAGGAGCACCTTCACTATCCGTTCAACCAAACATATCTTCGTTTCAGAAACAGGAATTTTTTAGCTTACATAGTCAGTAATAGTGTTCACAGCTCATCGTAGAGCCTTCAAATCCATGTGTATCCAGATTTATTCACGTTTGAAAGTTAATAATTTGACTCAAATTTTAGTACTACTATATAAAAAACACATATATAGGAATAGACAGTGAAATTTCGAGTTTGAGGTATATTTGAAGGGATTATGCAATTTTCGTGCGATTTAGTACTTCTTAAGACTATTAAAGCACATTTAAGACCTAAATCAAACCCGAAAATGCCAACTGTTCCCCTTTAATATAATGTAGGACTGATGTAGGAATTTGCACACAACATCCATGATCTGCTCTGTGGTTTTCATTCTATATGAGTGAATATTCAAAATACCAATATGTTAAGAGTAATTTGATATTGCTATTCTCTATATAGAGATTAATCCTATTTTAATAGACCCCTCTATCATTATCAAAATAATAAGAGGTCAAGGACTAGGCCCATTGATGTACCGATATCCTATTCAGTATACTTCACAATAGATGGTTGTTTGATTGCTAAACTAGAAATGTCTACTTGATGCACTTGAGCTAATGAAGACTACCAACACCATGCAGTGTGCAATGAGGGGGAATTCTAATATGAATATAAGCATGGCATTGTGTCATGTATCTATGTGGACCTTCCAAAATATTATAAGAGCTGAAGTCACAAAACAATGACTGAATTTTTATTTCCTACATCAAATGAATGTGTTCTTATCACAAATTGATTTATTAAATCGAAGCCTCTTCAACGAGACACAACTAATATATGTTTCTCCAAATATTCATGTATGTTTTCAAACTATGTTAGCAGACTATTAAACATAATAAACTATACAGAATGACTATAACTCTTGGTAAAACATATTTGTGGTTTTCTATTAAAACCAACCAAATGCTTCTGTGGGTTTGTGGTTAGCTGTAAAAACCACACTAAATTGCTACACAAATAAACACTTAAAAAGGTAGACAAAGGTCTACAACAGAATATCATGAACCTTTTCAAATGGCTGGTTTGCACGAAATTTTCCCACAAATTTTAACCTGTATTTTTCTTTGTTTTGGGGCTGTTGTCCAATATTTTTTTGGTTGCTGTCCGAAAAGTTGCTTATGCTAATCATAAATTATTGTGAAGACATGATCTAGAAGCTAACTATAAATTACTTTGAAGACATGATCTAGAAGCTAACTATAAATTACTTTGAAAACATGATCTAGAAGCTAACTACAAATTACTTTGAAGACATGATCTAGAAGCTAACTATAAATTACTTTGAAAACATGATCTAGAAGCTAACTACAAATTACTTTGAAGACATGATCTAGAAGCTAACTATAAATTACTTTGAAGACATGATCTAGAAGCTAACTATAAATTACTTTGAAAACATGATCTAGAAGCTAACTACAAATTACTTTGAAGACATGATCTAGAAGCTAACTATAAATTACTTTGAAGACATGATCTAGAAGCTAACTACAAATTACTTTGAAGACATGATCTAGAAGCTAACTATAAATTACTTTGAAAACATGATCTAGAAGCTAACTACAAATTACTTTGAAGACATGATCTAGAAGACATGATCTAGAAGCTAACTACAAATTACTTTGAAGACTTGATCTGGAATCTAACTATAAATTATTGTGAAGACATGATCTAGAAGCTAAATACAAATTATTTTGAAGACATTATCTAGAAGCTAACTATAAATTACTTTGAAGACATTATCTAGAAGCTAACTTTAAATTACTTTGAACACATGATCTAGAAGCTAACTATAAATTACTTTGAAGACATGATCTAGGAGCTAATTGCAAATTACTTTGAAGACATGATCTAGGAGCTAATTGCAAATTACTTTGAAGACATGATCTAGAAGACATGATCTAGAAGCTAACTATAAATTACTTTGAAGACATGATCTAGAAGACATGATCTAGAAGCTAACTATAAATTACTTTGAAAACATGATGTAGAAGCTGACTACAAGTTACTTTGAAGACATGATCTAGAAGCTAACCATAAATTACTTTGAAGTCATGATCAAGAAGACATGATCTAGAAGACATGATCTAGAAGCTAACTATAAATTACTTTGAAGACATGATCTAGAAATTTATTACAAATTATATTGAAAACATGATCTAGAAGCCAACTATAAATTACTTTGAAAACATGATCTAGAAGACATGATCTAGAATCTAACTACAAATTACTTTGAAGACGTGATTAACAAGTTATTCAGAGTTACTCTGGTTCCTATCAATTCACTAAAACTAAGTATTTGATAATGATAAAGCATATTTTGCAATTTGTGGCATCATCAAATACTTAGTTTTAGTGAAATAGCACGAACCACAGACGTCTGATTGAAAATTGGAATGGTGCAAATTAATGCTATCAGTGTCCCTGATAAATATAAAGAATTTACAAAACCTCTTTACAAACCATTTAAGGTAATAGTAAAACTTAACTAAAAGTAACTAAAACCCGAAATAAAAATTAAACTTCCTACCTGAAGTATACCAATGACTTACAAGAAATACTACCGTTAAGAATGAAGTAGTACTATATATTCAACAATCTAATATATATATATACACAACAATATATTATTGTGCTGAGTTGTTCAATTTTATGTTATAAAAATCAATGAAAACTAGTAATAAATATATTGAAAACTCATAAAGTTCAGGTTACACTGTGTATACTCCTACATGCAGTTATATATCATTTTTTTTTAAAACAAACTAAGAAAAGTCAGATGTATAATGAAAGCTGAATTCCCACTTATAAAAGGCGTTTTTATTTAAGCAAATCTTATCGACACAGACCAAAGTGTGCATTTATATAAGCAAATGATTTGCCTACAATACACATTTATTTTAGTGATTTGCCAAAGCACTTATTCAAATTGACAAAATCGTGGCTCACAGCACTTTGGTACGATTTGTTTGAAATTCAAGATGGCAGGCAACATTGGCAACAAGTAAAAAAAATTCGAGAACTCATCTTGAGAGAAAGATTTTAAGACAATTTTATTACCAGCAGATTTAACTGTTCAATAATCAGTGTACTGGGATTATTGAAAAGTAAACAAGTAAACAAATAAACAAGTAAACAAGTAACAACAAGCAACTCTGTTATGCCAATGGTCATTTATTTAAGGCAATTTAATTTATACCACGTGCTGATAATCGGCTGTCAAAGCGGCAAGAGAAAGAATACCAATAATAGACAAGGTATGGCACAGATAGAAACAAAAATTTTATTCATACTTTTTCTGTGCCTTCTCTCACATTTGCACTTGAATTTTCCAATGTATTGATAATGCCCTAGTCTATGTCATGTTATGTTATGTCATGTCATGAACTATTTTCAGTGATTATCAATTATGGTTCTCAAGTAAAGCCAATATTATAACAAAAGATTTATGAATTGAACTTTTAAACTTCTAGTTCAACCTGACCGTCAGCTACAACTTACCTATTTATATGGTAATAATAGGAAATATTAAACAGAGAGGTTATTGATTGTGAAATACCAATCAACAGTTGTGACAAGGTAAAAAGTGGAGGTGTTCAATGGTAGAAATAACTAGATGCTATCGCAGTTCAATATATTGACAAGACAATATTGTTTTTCTCGTGGCTTTTTAAATTGGTTCATGTAAATGTATTTTTTTCATCAAAAGAATGGGCATTGAATAGAGTTCTAATTCCTAGTTACTTACTTATTCTTTAATAACTATGTAATAAGAAAGATAAAAGAGCATTACAGCTACTAGTCAGTCAGCACATTTTAGATCAATTTCAGATATCACGGCAAATTTCAGATATATTTCAGATATCAAAGTATTTTTCCAGATATATTTCAGATATCAAAGTATTTTTCCAGATATATTTCAACTAATATGGTGAATTCCAGATATATTTCAAATAGCATGGTGAATTCCAGATATATTTTGCATGTTTTCAAGATATATATCAAATACCATATCATTACTGATATATTTCAGATATATTCAGATAAAATAATTCATGATAATGATATATTTCAGATAGGATATATTTCAAAATCTACAAATAGATAAATGAAAAAAAATAGATTACTGTTGATTTATCCCAAGTTGGCCAAGGAAGTTGGAAGGCAGTACTTACAAATCTAACTTTTATAAGATCATATCGTAGCCATGATCAGTGAACAAAAGGAAAATTATAAATCCACATAATAAACTACATTTTTAGATCTTTTTATGTAGAAGGGCTTTGCACTGGGGTGAGAGTAAAATTTCAAAGAATCAAACAAATCATTAAGACATTTCAAAGCCTTTCTGTCTTTTCTGTTTGAGTCTGTGACATTTATCAATCAACACAATTGTGCCAAGGAAAAATATTATTTATAATACATGTAGGTTGGACTAAATAAAATATTTCAACCAGTACACAAGTTCTTAACATTAACTTCAATGTTGAATGTCTCTTGAGAAAATAGAAATCAACTACAAGTTAACAGAAGTGGCCCTTTACACCATAGTGATCACCAGGTGGTTTCGAATGCAACTTTCATGCAACTGAGTTGTGAGATGCATTCGGAACTCGTGGTCACTTTCATTATTCACAACCATACGCAACAGGTAAAGTCTATAGTATGAGAGCACCTTCAGCTGGGATACAATTAAAAAACCAATAACTCTAATTGCTCTGTAATTGCTGTCCCAAATTTCAAATTTAATATATGGCTCAGACAGAAAAGCTGCAGCAAAATATCAGAAATATTTTTACAAGTTAACACATTCTCAGTCAATCATTCTTATTTGAAACAGAAAAAAAAACTTAATCATCTCAATTCCTTGTAGACTTTTCCTATACAACCTTACAATCTGATTAAAATAACATTCTAGAATATTATTTTTCATTAAGCTACTTCTCTTTATTATCCTTCAAATACTCATATTGTATCAAAGGGACAGGTTTGCCATTTGTCCGACCAATAATCTCTTAGTCTCAGAAACAGGACTTTTTGGGCTAAGCTAACCACTAATAGTGTTCACAATTCAAAATTTTCAAATCCATGTGTGTCCAGAATTATCCGTGTTAGCATGTTAAAAACAAAGCTTTTCTTTTCTTGAGACTCTGCCATATATAGAAAAGACATATATAGAAATAGAAAAAGAAACATTTTCTGCAACAAATCACGGTAATGAATGGCCATTTTTTTTACCGGAATTATGTCAATATTGTCACATGATCACATGATTCTGTTAATTTAAATATTAGAGGCTGGTCATTCAGGACTACCGGTCTTTGTAAACAAAGTCAATGAAAACAAAAAATTTCGTTGGATAACCAATAGTCAAAGTATAGCATTAAGTTAGAATTATCTCCTAAAGTCTCTGAATATTAAGACTATATCTAGGTTGCAATATTACTTTCACTTGAAAAATCACTGCTAAATACCGGAAGTAAAGAGTCTCACGCAATAGGACACAATGAAATTCATCATTCATTACCTTGTCAGAATCTGAAAAAAAAAAAAAAAAAAAAAAAAAACTGCCAAGAACTGCCGAATGTGCTTGCTCCTCAAAAACATTGACAACAAAACAAATTTTGCTTTTCCAGTAACACAACAAGGATACAAGGTTACTTGGTAAATACAAAAATCACAATTAAATAATCTTACAAGACATCTTTCAAAAAAATGGCCATTTAAGATATTTGCTGTCAGCACACCTTTAATTAGAAATCTTGTAAGATACAGGTTGTATATAAAACATACATAACTTGTCATTCAACATTCTTTACTCTTATAATATAAACCTTTCACTTCTGCCTAATTTCTTCTAAAAATAACCTTCACAAAAATATCACACTGGCATCTCAAGGAAATGTCATAGGCCAATGTATTGAGAACCTTATTTCCATTCGAAGTCATCTGCCTTAAATTTCAGTCGTGCTCATCCAAATCATGAACGTTTACTTTCCCGCCATTTCTAAGTGTTTTAAAAAATATTTCACCATCCCTCTATGGGTTGGAGCACTGTGTTTTTATGGTAGTGCAGGTTATGATTGTTGTCTGCTAAAAAATTAATGTTGATTCGAACACCCCTGAAGGACAATATACTCCTGATGCCATGGCCAACGATTTTAGAGACTCTGTTAAGTGTCAGCTTTCATCAAAGCATAATTTTGCAAAATTTTTCCAATTTCCCACACCTACTAATACTGCTTTTCTCGATATGTATATATCTTTTTCAAGCCCAACTTGGCCCTATATAAAAGATCATTTTTAGGTTGTTTGGAGTTAAAAAAAAAAAAGAGAACAGCCAAACATGCTACAGAAGGTCTATATGGATTCAGAAACTCACTACAGAAGGCAATTGTTTCGAACTTCAAAGCTATAAACATACAGAATATCAAACAAAATTAATTCAAATATTCTTAAGGTGCCCTGACACTATAGCGATTACTAGTTGCATATGGTTGCGAATAATGAAAAGCGGTCATTGGCTCCAAAAGAGACTCACAACTCAGTTACATGAGAGTTGTGTTTGAAACTTATAACCACTATTCTTATTTGCAACCATACACAACTAGTGATCACTAGGTGTGAGGGGCCTCTTATTTGTATAATATCCAGTGCAGTGTAGAGGTGAAAAAGTTACTAACCTTGTGCTATAGAATCAAATAATAGTATCCAATAGTATCCAAACCATCATTGATTTCATTTATAAATTTACACTGAACCTTTCATGCATAATTCTGGACAGAGCTAATAGTTAGAAGAATACAGACACACACACGTTATGGACTAAATTGAATCTCTCCAATGGCAGATTGCAGAAATAATGTACTTGAGGTTTTTAAGTCTAAAGTTGATTATTCAGTAAGAGGATGCTTGAACTGAGAGTTAATATAATTATTTATTCTAAGATCTAAAATTAGTATAAATAGGATATATAGAAATTAGTTTTAATAAACACAAAGCTCGAATTTCACCCTCTCTCCATTTATTTCACTTCCTTTCGTTTGATAGAGAATTACAATTTTTCAAGAGTGGCTGCTGCATGTCATTGAAAATGGCTGAAACAGGCAGTATTTTTGGAACGGCACATGTATAAGTTATTCTTATTTTCTTTGACACACAACTTCAAAAAGAGGCTGCAAGAGCTGATGTGGTTTAGATTCCCTATCTACACATCTTCGGTTCTGATTTTGCAATGCAGTTTCCTTAAGTCAATGATGGAAATGAAATGAATGGAGTTTTACGTCCTACTTTTCTGCACCATGTGAGCTAAAAAAGATGGGCAACACCATGCAAGGTGCAAATTCTGGGAAATTTTGCCAGGACAGCGGCATTAGTCTGCCCTTTTTCAAGGACTGAACCCTGGACCATCCGTTAGGCAGCAAGTGTCTAACTCACTGAGCCACTGCGGCTACCCTTCTGTCAATGATGGAAATAATGACACCTGCAAATATCTTACATGTAAAACTTGCACATTTACTGGTTCATATACATCATTAACCTTGAAAAAAGTCTCTGCCAACGTCACTTTAAAACTCATCTGATATAATGCAGAATGTAATCATCAAAATATCATCAAAATTTTATGATGATCTGTGTTTTTGGCAACTGATATCAAAATCCCATCTGAATAAATAACAATCAAACTAATCTATCAATACTTACTTCCTGAGGCAACAAAAAAATAATCAAAAACTTTTTACACGTCTGCCAACAAAAGCTAATTTATAATTCTATCCTCACTTCTGTCATGACTTGAAGACAGATCAGATCATAATGCTCTTTTGGTTTTATTCCTTTATTTGAAATCACTGAGGACTCGATTCTAAGCTTGATTAATTATTAACATATATTTCTCATAGCCGTGTCTGAATTAAATTTACGACTGTCATATCTAGAGCTCTGACATTTGACGACAATGTTTTTAAGTTGGCAGGAAAAATGTCATTAGACTGGAGTGGTAAGTGACACCAGCTCTTACGGATCTTGTTTAGAATGGCTACACTAGCTTTCTGTACTAAAACACCTCTTAAACCCCTGTTTATAAAAATTATCTGTTCTGAGAAAAAATTCTGAGAATGGAATGGATGAAATATTACTAGTGGAATCTGTCGAGCATTCTGAGAACAGTTCCAATTTGAGACTACCGAGGCAAGGTGGAATAGTTCTCAGAACAGAAAAGTTAAAATTGGGTAGTATAAATGATAGAGCTTTCCGAGAAAAAATTCTTACGCATGCATATTGACCTCTTGGTATTTTCTGTGAGCAGACAAATTTGCCATCATCAGGGTTATTAGATTGTCTATAATTAACTCTACTTCTTAAGACTATAAAAGCACATTCAAGACCCAAATCAATCCATCGAAAATGCCGACTGTTCCCCTTAAAAGGAGCGGACATTGTAACAATAGTGATTAAGTCAATTGGATGTGACAATGAGCTAGTAACCTATTTGCTAAAAGCTATGGAAAATTTTCCTCATTGTACACTGCATGACATTTTTATCTTCCTTAGTACCACCAAGAACAGAAAAGAAGGAGTTAAATCTTCCGTTTCATTTCTATGTCCTATCCCAATTCTAATATGACGCACGCACAAAAATATTTTCCTGAACTTTCTAAATATAACTGCATAATTCAAGTGCTGTCAACAAGAGTTGTTGAAAGGTTAACGATCGACACAGATCTGAATTAATTAGATCACTAGGTTACCTCCCACGCAATATATTCATCCATAATGACCCCAACACTGAGACTTAAAAGTAAAAATTTATTTAAGGAAATTTCTAATCTGAAAGTAATACGAGCATTTCCACACTCTCTTTTAAAGGATCATATATCGATGTAATTCACAGCTATATTTAGTTCAAATACTAATGAAAATACAACATGAAAAACCAATCGTGATATTTTAATTCCCTCATAATGAAAATTTTTATTTTTTAAAACGGTTTCTAGTTCTCATTAACGTTAATTCACAAATCTGTGACACTATGAAATAGGTCAAAAGAATTTAAAACTATTTAAAAATGCATGAAAATAAACATTTTTTAGAATGCTTAGTGATGTGAACCCTCGGAATAGGATGTAGGATAGACAAATATGAAACAATATATGTTCTACTTCATGGACAGCCATCAGTTTTTTTCAGAATTCAGACAGCCATAAAAAAAAAAAAATGGCTTCTGCCGGCTAAGCTATAAATGATAACTAATTAAAGGGACAGAGTTCGCCTTTTTTTTTCTCCAATCATTCTTTAGTCTGAGAAACAGAAATTTTTTAGCTAAGCTAATCAGTTATATTGTTCAAAGCTCACCGTCAAAAATTGAGCCTTCGTTAATCCATGCATGTCCAGAATTATCCACGATTGAAAATTATAATGATTCGTCAATTTAAGATACTCTGTGATATATCGATAAGTCATATGTAGGAAAAGTGAGTAAAATTCCTTGTTTGAAGAAGTTTTAAAGGAATTATGCGATTTTCGTACATTTCTAATATATTAAAGATTAAAATCAACCCCCCAAAATGGCGCACCTGTCCCTTTGAATTGAATATTATTTCATAAATTGTCGAGGATGACCTAATCCCATATTTCCACGAGGCTTTGAATTTATCAACGAAGTTAAAAGTTATCATGTACAATAAACCAAGTACAACATTCTAAAATGTCTAAATGATTGATATCAGGTTTTCCTCTTATAAATATAAATAGCTCGTAGTTTATTAGGCATAGAAAATACCTGGAGTTGAACATACATAGTTTACATGTAACATCTGCTAAATATTATAATTATACGCTTTGATTCTGTTTGGAATTTCACATAGAGAAATACATGCTAATCAACATATGTTTTTTTTTCCAAAGGTGAAATCTATGAAACGCTCTTACAAAAACCAATGTAAAAAAGACATAAGGATGGAATTCCATTAATATTTTTTCATTTGTAGATTTCGCAAAAACTACAAGACACAAAGGAAATCTATTTTGAATGATACAAAACTGTTTATAATATAAATGCCCTGCAATATCCAATGATTAAACACATTCACATTAACAAAAACAAAGGATAAAAACTCACCATTCATTTTTGCATCAGTGAACACTTTGACAACCAATATGAATTCTGTAAAGATAAAAAAAAAATAATTATGATTTTATTTTGTGTGGAATTTCTATATTTCTCAGGATAAGTATTGCGAAAATTTGTATTTTTGTAAGTACAACGGACATCTGATTGAAAACACAAGAGATAAAACTCAAGATTCGAGTCAGAGATAAAAATCTCCGACCAAGACCGCTCGTTTGCCCGCACCATCACAATCCCTTTCATTTATTTTAGTCTACACATCCTTCCAAACCTGATATGATTGGCTTTCCTACATCTCGGTACAATTGACAATTTCAACTTAGTACTTGATAGGTCAATCACTTAAACAACTCTTTCCTCCCTCGCAACTTTTATAATAACTTCAGCAATCAAATGTATAATAACCCTCAGGAGAATCCTTAGTAGTCATATCAAAGCAAGATAGAGACAAAGTTGGATTCTCTAATAAAAGTATTTGAATTTTATTTATTTAACTTGGTAAGCAATGTTTGAAAATTTGATAGTCAGGTCATTCTAACTTTAACATATTGAATCAAGAATCCATCTGGCTTATTTCAGTTTTGTAATTTTCTATTGCTTTTTAGGTTTATAATCAGCCACACTGGATAAAGCAAGAAACAATGGAAAATACCAGTTAATTGATGAACACAAACATGTAAAAACAACTCTACATGCTCAAAAGAATTCCCCTTTACAATGAGCTCTAAAGATTGCAACCATATGCAGGATCGTTTCATGCGCAATAGTATACACATTGTAACTAACAACTAACATCCAAGTGCAGAAACATTGCATGCTCAATAAAATACAACTTAAAGAGAGCATAAAAGAATACAACCAGGTACATTCCTATCATGCCAGACGGCATTGTATGTAACATAAATGTAAACTGGGTAAGAATGTTATCATTATAGAATTAAGAAGGCAATGTAAGAAAGATTATCAGGTCTTATTACAAGATCATAAAATATTCCAGATGTCATTTACAGATTCAATGAAACACATTTCAACTGATACTGTATATATAGTACATTCCAAAGGCCTCCATTACTTAAAATTTTCTTAGTAGCAGACACCAACATGGATATTCCAAGAACACAGGAATCTAGGTTTTCCTGAAACCATTATGCTTTGTTTTTCACATGACGAAACAAAAAATTTTTATTAAGATTTTGATCAATCAATTCCAATATGATAAAAACTTTGGAAACACAATGCACCATCCAAACCATCAATGAAAACTGTTTCTAAGGTTCTATAGCACAATGGATTAGAGCGTTGGTCCTTTACATGACGCTCTAACTTCTTGGTTACGTTGAGCAAATGGTGGCTGTGGGTTCAATTCTCGATTGGCGTGTGATGACCTTGACCTTGATTAAGTTATCTTCACATGTATTTCCAATCGACCCAGCTGAAAATGGTGACGGATAATCAGGGAAAGATCAATGCCTAGAGGTTTGGCCAAGGACCAGCTGGTAGAAAGGATCCTCAACTGTGAACCTAAGTTGTTATCCTGCAGAAAATATATTCTTACCAATTTTAGCTAAATTAAATCCAAATTTAAAAACTTCATTGATTTAAGTCACATATTCCTCTTGGTAGTAAAATGAATGGAGTTTTACGTCCTACTTTTCTGCACCATAAGGGCTAATGAAATGAAGATAGCTTGCCAGACAAGGTAACCTACGCCCACTGGCAGCTGTCAGAAATAATAAAACAGTCTTTAGTGACTAAAGTATGAATTTTCTCATATTAAAGAAATTTTACTTCAATGATATCTATATTTACTGCCAGTTATTTACGTTGAGAAATTCCACAAAATTTTTAAAAATCAATATCAATAGCCCAAATACATCAAATTATCTCATCAATATACATGATCACACCATGTTTCATTAAAATCAATTGAAAACTGTAATGTGTTCACCAACTAATTTTTCATGCGTGTTTCCTAAGTCAAGGGCAATAACTAAAAACCATTCATCGAAAGATCATCAAATTAGAACTTCACCAAGATCTCATCAATATATATGATCACACCAAATTTCATTAAAATCAGATAACTACTGCTGTCTCTATTGTGTTCACAAGAAATGTTAACTACTGCTGTCTCTATTGTGTTCACAAGAAATGTTAACAGACGGCAATATACATCCACATTTCTATGTGGGCGTATAAAAACGGGCAACGCCATGCTGGGCTCAACGAGGGAAAGTCTGCCAGGACAGCGGCATTAGCCTGCTCTTTTTCGATTTCCAAATGTCGAGGGACCTTTAATGTGCACAGCCTGTAGCACACAGGGCTTCGGTTTATTGACCCATCGATTAGAACGACTAGACACTTTTTCCATGTCAGCCCCTCTTACCTGCATCACTGACAGGGGGAAACTGGTTTGATAAATCCGAAGATATTATCTCGACCTATGTCGGGACTGAACACAGCTTAGCGAGCAAGCGTGTAGCTGTCTGAGCCACCGTGGCTCCCTTCCTCATGGGGGATAACTATTCACAAATTTCTTATTCTCATTCTGAAAAGTTCCTTGATATCCTGGTGACGATTTCATGCATAAAATTGCACTACAAATGTTTAAGGTCATATGATTGCAGACAGTTCTACTGGAAAGCATGTAAGAACCACTTGAAGCAACGAATTCCTATTCAGTAGTCTACTCAAAAACAATAACCTAGAAATATGGCGAAAGAGTTAACCTGAATATTTAGAAGTTCAATTGAGTTTATTACCATTAACCTGTAATTAAGTAGTAAATCTATCTATTACTAACATCTTAAAGTAATTGTAAAGAGGTTTTTGAAATTATTTAGGTGTATCACAAACACTGCTAGCATGGATTTACACTATTTCAATTTTAGTCTATTGTTCTAATAGTTAAACTAAAACTAAGCATTTTTTATCTCAATATCGTAAATGCCCTTGCATATTATGAGCAGCTTTATTGTCTGAGCAAAGCATAAAATTTTTTGGAATTTTTTCAATATATTTTTCAGGGTATTGGAATATCAGTCCTAAAATAGTACTGTGAGTCTTAGGATGACTTTGCGTTGATAAAAACATATGCACACATTATGTCTTCAAAATTTGTTTTAAAGAGGACAATTTTCAGCCAAAATTTGTGAATTTTACGAGTTGAAATTTCTAAGAGAGAAATGTGTTTCTTTTCAATTTAAACTTTCAAAAGATTATATATTTATCGATGCAAAGACCTTCTAAGACTTTCTAAGACTAACAGTTCTATTTGAGGCTGATATTCCAATTCTCATTAAAATAATGGGAAAATTCAAAAAACTTTTTACTTTACTCCGACAATAGCAATAAGAATGTCAAATACGATTAAGCATTTCTATATCATAGTAACCACAGACATCTTGCAGAAAATTGGAATGATGCAAATATAAGCCTTAAATACTGAAAAAACGGAAAAACATCTTTACAACTGTTTAACCATGTCAACACTGCAAGACACATCACCTTCAGTAAACCACCACAAATTGCAAAAGCAGCAGATTTGGTGAAGTTCTTTATGCTTGCATTCTTTACTAGTGTTTAAAATGATAACACAGAGATTAAATATATTTAAATTAAACACACCCAAAATAACTTGAAGGAAACCTGAAGCCATACCTATTGTATACCATTTTTAAAAAGATATATCTTCTTTTCAAGGGCAAAAGTATCTTCATGAAATTACATCCTTTAAGGGTTAGTGGTTGGCCACAAAATAATTCACATGTGAATCTCCCAAAAAAAGGGTTGCAACTTATGTTCATATGGATCAGGTCTGCCACTACAGTCAAGGTCCCCTCCTTTTGGCATTGACCATGCCTGGATATCCATACCAATTAACATCTGGGTTGAATGAGAGAAATGATGACTTATGCAATATTGATATTTTAAGTACAGTGGTTATTCTACAAAACAGTAGTACACATTTTCAGCATGCCCTTTGAGCTTGAACTGACCAGGCAAAGTAACATATGCCCACTACCAGCTGTCAGGAATGATAACTGAGTCTTTAGTGGCTTTATAATGAATTTTCAAATGATCTTAAAAATACTTTCAAGTCAAGGAAAAAACCTCAAAAACAGTTCATCCAAACTGACAAACGGCAATATACGTCCACATTTCCATGTGGGCTTATATAAAAACTCTGAAGGTTCATATAACTTCGGACTTAGACTACAATTTATCTCAAATCTCAAGTTTGTAGCCCACTATCTCACATAAAACATGTCTGGTTTTTATCTTTCCATACTGTCTTAAAATAGGTAATTATAAAAATTGTTGACTTGTTAACAAGCATTTACTAAAAATATCTTTCTTCATGCATTTTAATATGGCAGAAGATCAAATACCGTGGATAAAAAAAAAACAGTGCGGCAGTAAAATTGTGAAATATCAACAGAAAAATATAACAAAAGTAAAGTAAATCAACCTGATTGCAACATCTATATATTAAGTTCACCTACTCCTGATTTGTTTTTTCCCCCTCTTATTTTCTTATGAGTCAACATTTTATCACCAAGTCCATGGGTGTACAAGAAGCTTTCATTCATTCTCTTGAAATATATTTCAAAACGCAAAAATTTCAACACTGAGTGTCAAAAGAGACTTAAGTCCCTTTGGTGGGAGATTCCATTGTTATTAATATTATATAAAGACTATTTGAGAGTTTAATGAAATGAAATGAAATGAAATGAAATGAAATGGGAGTATTGAAATGAAATGGGAGTATTACCGCTTTTTTTACACCTCCGGATAAGGTTAATGAGGACAGGTCATGCAATGTAAGTGTACAAATAGAAAACTGCATAATCGTCAACTATTTTGGATTTTCGACTGGTAGTGGATCAGAACACAGAGAAAATCATTACAAAGCAAGTAGAAACATATTCAAAGTTGTTATTAATCAAGTAAGGCAATATACCTGATCAACTCTGACACTAGATTACTGACAAGACTGTACAAAGCTGGTCACTAATACTATTATTCTCCACTATTAAACCTTCTAACATCAAACACAATACCACAAGATTAGATGGTCATTTGATATGCTTGTTTGACAATCTAGTCTAAATTAGTTTCACATTATCATACGATTAAATATGTGAGACTTGATAATCTGATATCATCATTTGGAAAATTTATATCTTTAAGATCGTCTTTGTCTTTTGCAGATACAGTTTTCAGGTTCAAACAGATACTAGGGCAGCAGATGTTTGATCAAATGGCCTATATACATGTAGGCCTACTGCACTTGCGCATCATAGGTTACAGTTATACTTTAAAGTTTTATTTAAGCCAGAGAACAGATCAACCAGATCATTGTGGTCTGATGCATGAAAAACTACAAAAGTTACAGACAAGCCTGCACAGCTCTGATTTTACATATTTTGGTTGTCTTCGGTGACTGGTCTTGATCCCATTCTACTACAGTATAACTACAAAATACTTCTATTGAATGTTAACTGTTATATTTCAACTTTTTTAACTGTAACATGTTCCACACCTTATACCACTTAATGATTGGGCTTTCAAATTAAAACTTGCTAGCTAGTTTAGAAAAATTCCAATATTCAAATTTAACACAGTAAGTTGAACAGGGATAAGAAGTAAAAATCAAGAATATTCTAATCAGGAAATTCTAAATTCTCTTCTTTTCTGTACAGAATGAGTCACACATCAATATGTGAAAATGTACTTTTGGCAAGAAAACAACTCAAATTTGATCATCAACAATTTAGTGTGCATAATTTGAAAATAAATATCTATCCCTGCAAAACGTAGAAATCTAACAATCAAATCAAACACGAATCGTCAATTGTGATTAAGAGGCCATCAATCGAGCTGTAAAGTCAAAGATGTTTCAAATGAAATCCATGGGAATGTTTGAACAATGTCAACTGTATATTTGAGACTTTCTGAATGTTAGCTGAAGGTGTCAAAACCTGAATGAAGTCGTAGTCGCGAAAACAACTCTGTTTTTATTGATATTGATTTTGATGTCAACGTTACTTCTTTATCGTCTGTCTGTCCACTTCAATCTCATATCAGCACAGCAAGAGGCAACACTCCATTTTATTTCATTCCCATCTTCGTATGTCATTCTACCGAAACTTTTATAATGTGAAACAATATAGATATCCACAAAGAATAAACTCAATGAGACAGTTAGTTTGCTGGCTTGATAATATACCAGTGAATTGACAATTGACTTCACAATATATATGTGAATATAACTAGTCATTAGTTGATCAGATTCTTTTACTTCCTTGTTGAACACTTAAAGGGATAGTAAAGAGGTTTTCTAAATCTTAGATGTGCATCAGGGAAACAGATAGCTTCATTACCCACCATTCCAATGTTCAATTCCACTTCAAATGTATTTGATGAAGTCACTAATCTCAAAAAGACTTAATTGATAAAGTTTATTTTGAGATTAGTTACCTCATCAAACGCTTAGTTTGGATGGAATTGCAGGAACCACAGAGGTCTGATTATAGATTATAATGGTGAAAATTGATGCTATCAGTGACTCTAAAACACCATTTTTTTTTTCAAAAAAAACCTCTTGATTTGTCTGTCAGGTTTTAGATCACTTTTGACAACCATGCCCAAAAATTCACATCATGGCAAGATGTATTAATACAACTATGTCGAACCATGCAAAATGTTGTAGCATTAAATTGGCAGATCTTAAATCAATAAATTACAATTTATGGAAATAAACTGACAAACATTCATGTCATAGCATAAAAAGAACATTCCTGATATTGTCAAGCTTCATTAGCTATGGCATAAACTGGAAAGATATAATGGCAATAAACTAACAACAATTTATGCCAATAATAAATACAAGCCATGGCAATAAACTTGGTTAAAATGAGTCTTGTTCATTAGTGGACTTACCTGGTACCATAATTATACAACAGAATCCCTTTATAATCCAATAAATCCATAAAACTAAGTAATAATCCATTAAAATAAAATAATTTTGAAACATACTTAGTGTGTTTCAATAATTATTTAGTTAAATAGATATATCGTCTTAGATAGTGATTCTATTCTTAAGTCATGACACCTGGTAAGTCCCACTGATGAATATATACACTTGTCTACCAAGTTTGAGACTTTAAATATTATGTCCATTCTAAGAGGTAATATCCTTTTTCAAAAAACTTACATTGTCAAGCTAAGAGCAGTGCTTCTGAAGAGAAGGAAATGATGACATAAAACTGACATACCTTTTTTATACTGCTCATGATCTCTCTACGCAGCCATAAAAAAATGTTGAAAAAAGGTCAATAAATCACTCATAACCACTCCAAAAATATCTTGCCTCAAACTATGTATAGCTTATATACTATCTTTAGCTCTGTATCTAAAAGAAATTAAACTCTAGTCAGGATCATACAGAAAAATCTACTCTCTAGATGCTAAAAATATATCTGGTAAGAATGTGTATTTGTTTGTGGTTCAGTTATTTTAACTCCACACTTAGAAAGTAGGTGGCTGGTGTAGATTCCTTGCAGAACTCATTTTATGATTCCTGTTTCCGTTTGGTACAGAATTTCTTCAAACAATATATATTTCACACCAAATTCGGTCCAAAGTCTATTGCATTTATAGCTTGGAGGCCACTAGATTAACTGGTTCAAGTAACCATTCCAATGTTTTCTGACTATGTCAGATTGAACTTTGTATAAACAGAACCAAAATTTCCTATAAACACTTGCTCTCGTTTATCTCATAAATCCTTGTTGCTTCAGAATATTCAGATAGTATTTGTGTTAATATTCAGATATTTTTATCCTTAGATCTTTTGACATTGTATTTATCCTGAAAGTTCAATAGATTGTATTTATCCATAGAGAGTATAAAAGATTGTATTTATTGTGAAAGTTCAATAGATTGTATTTATCCATAGAGAGTATAAAAGATTTCCTGAAAGTTCTATAGACTGTATTTATCCTGAAAGTTCTATAGACTGTATTTATCCTATTTATCCTGAAAGTTCTATAGACTGTATTTATCCTGAAGGTTCTAAAGATTGTATTTATCCATAGAGAGTATAAAGATTGTATTTATCCTGAAAGTTCCATAGATTGTATGTAATATTACAGTTTCTGAGATTGTATTTATCCTGAAAGGTCTATAGACTGTATTTATCCTGAAAGTTCTATAGATTGTATTTATCCTGAAAGTTCTACAGATTGTATCTAACTTTACAGTTCCTGAAGATTGTATTTATCCATAGGGAGCATATAAGATTGTACTTATCATAGACAGCATATAAGATTGTATTTATCCATTGGGAGCATATAAGATTGTACTTATCCATAGACAGCATATAAGATTGTATTTATCCATTGGGAGCATATAAGATTGTACTTATCCATAGACAGCATATAAGATTGTATTTATCCATTGGGAGCATATAAGATTGTACTTATCCATAGACAGCATATAAGATTGTACTTATCCATAGACAGCATATAAGATTGTATTTATCCATTGGGAGCATGTAAGATTGTACTTATCCATAGACAGCATATAAGATTGTATTTATCCTGAAAGTTCTATAGATTATATCTAACAGTTCCTTAGATTGTATTTACAGGAAATTGTATTTATCCCTGGAGATTTTTTTAACGCTTAAAATATTTTCAGTTCCAAAGATTGCATTCAATTGGAAAGTTAATCAGAAAAATCCAAAGATATTGCATCCAATCAGAAAGTTCCAAATCAACATTCATATAATCAATCTCAAATATCCAAATATGACACAAGAATTATATTTTAAAACTGATTCTTTTCATGACAATCAGATACAATGGAATGCACCACTTCAAAGACTTAATGCTTTAACATGACAACACCTAGTATATCCCAAGACTGAGTGAGCAAAACTAACCATAGGAAGAAAGAATTTGGGTTTTAAATAGTGGAGAGAAGCAATATAATCAATGGTTCAATTGTGTAAAAATCCAGTGTCATCTTTCTCACATCCCGGTATGTGGATGAAGGCCTCCAATTACAGTTAAATATATGACTAAATAAGCCTGTCTATTGTTAATCTTCTTTCTTCAAGACATTCTTTTCCAGGTGAGTGAACATAGGTATTAATAAATAGACTTGAATTACATACAGAGATCACAGGCTACTACAATAACAGTATTGTTCAAATACCTCATGAGATGGTGTCCTCATATAAACCCTTGATACAAGCTAGTGTCTACCCAACAATATAAACATTGACTCATTTTCTATATCAGGGAAGTTGATGACTGATTTTCTCAGCAGGATACCTTTAAAATTAACTTTTTTAATAATAATAAGCATAATATTTGTTTTACCAGCTGATAGAGCTCAATTTCAGTCATCCATATCACTTTTCATAATAAATATCTGACATCAGTATCATCTAGAAATATATATATTCAAACTGCTGGAAGAATGTCAAAAAATGTCTGCAACTCAAGATGGTTTTCATGAAACATTACAGACATACTCTTGTTCATTTCTTAGGATTTCATCTCTTATCATCTACAGGTGAACACTCAAAAAAATTATGTGCAAATTATGCATCTTTAAACTGCAGACGTAAATATTAGGCTATTTAATTCAAAAATTATAGCACACATTTAAATATGTAATGCTTGTTGAAGTCAGACATTTATATTAATATTTCTCTAAAATATTGTATCAGCAAAGTATTTTCACATTCCAATAACAAAATTAAGGCAATCCAACTTTAATATACAGACACATATACAGTTCCATAATCACAAAGGAATATAAGGCACAACCAAAGTTTGAAAATGACAATATATATGATGTACAGTTATTAATGGTTTAAAAATGAAATGAAACATTGCCCTGGTTTGACAGAAACCATAAACACAGCAAAGTATTTTCACATTCCAATAACAAAACTAAGGCAATCCAACTTTAATATACAGACACATATGCAGTTCCATAATCACAAAGGAATATAAGGCACAACCAAAGTTTGAAAATGACAATATATATGATGTACAGTTATTAATGGTTTAAAAATGAAATGAAACATTGCCTTGGTTTGACAGAAACCATAAACACAGCTAAGTATTTTCACATTCCAATAACAAAACTAAGGCAATCCAACTTTAATATACAGACACATATACAGTTCCGTATTCACAAAGGAATATAAGGCACAACCAAAGTTGGAAAATAAAACAATATATATGATGTACAGTTATTAATGGTTTAAAAGTGAAATGAAACATTGCCCTGGTTTGACAGAAAAATACCTGAGACAGTCAAGAACAATGTAGCTTTAATGTTCTCATCGTTTTTCTGTTGTCTCCAAACTTACACAAAGTACAAAACCCCATTGTATTAACGTACACATCATTTCAAATACAAGGTAGAAACTATAGGTGTGGCAGACGCACTTCTGTTTCGAGGAAACAGACACAGCATTATTCCACATTTCTTCAGCCAACAATCGACCAATTTTATTATCAAATAACATATAGTCTGAGCTCTTCCAAACATTACATATTGGTCGTAAAATAAACCACCTTCACAAATATGGCCTTTGTTGATCTCAACAAGCCTTTATCAAAAATAATTGAAACACAATGGATCTATATTGTTCTGCAACTCTTTGATCATATAATTAGACATTTTTTTATCCAATTTTTCTTGTTTTTTTTATGACATTGTTTTGTATTTGTTGAGTTATTGTCTATTACCATAAGGACCAATTGTGTGGGAAGTAAATCTTATATATGTATCTAATTATTGTTTTTTTAGAGAATTTATAACTTGAATTACGAAATAGTTTTCACACATAACATTCCAATCAAAATCAAAAAAAACATTTGAAGCTGATTAATATCAATTGTAGAATCTTGTAGTAAAACGTATAGTTCACTGTTTGATGCCTCAATGAGGTATGATGTACAGAGTTTTATTTGATGATGTACCAGTACTGAGGTTTGGTGATACACCATGTTTGTTTTATGGTAATAAATAGAGGTTTTGTTGATGATGCATTGAGGTTTGTTTATGTACTAGAAGTTTGTTTTATGGTAATAAATAGAGGTTGTGTTGATGAAGCATTGAGGTTTGGTAATCTACTAGAAGTTTGTTTTATGGTAATAAATAGAGGTTTTGTTGATGTACTAGAAGTTAGTTTTAAGGTAATAAATAGAGGTTTTGTTGATGATGTACTGAGGTTTGGTGATACACTGAAGTTTGTTTTATGGTTATAAATAGTGGTTTTGTTGATGTTACATTGAGGTTTGGTGATACACTGAAGTTTGTTTATGGTTATAAATAGAGGTTTTGTTGATGATGCATTGAGGTTTGGTGATGTACTAGAAGTTTGTTTATGGTTATAAATAGAGGTTTGTTGATGATGCATTGAGGTTTGGTGATACACTGAAGTTTGTTTATGGTTATAAATAGAGGTTTGTTGATGATGCATTGAGGTTTGGTGATACACTGAAGTTTTATCGTAATAAATAGAGGTTTTGTAGTATGGTCGTTTGTTTTAGAAATTTAGAAACATTTTGAGAAAAACTTTAAAATGTTGGGTGGATTTTTGAAAATATCTGAAATCAAAACCCAAAATTTATAGAAATCTAAAACAAAATGATTCAAATCACAGAAAATGAAAAATTATTTTGAAAAATATTTCATTTTACAATGAACCTTATGAAAAAAATCTACTGGAAACAAAAGGATTCTGTATTAAAGAACATAAGACTATTGTAGTCTAGGGAACAAAATTAACTGCAAGATTTTGATGCTTGCGAAAATAGAATGTAATGAAACTTGCAGATCAGTGAAAAACAATGATTCTTTTTTCCTAATTCAAAAGTTCAGACGTCATGGAAACCCTGAGTACAGGCTTGTGAGCCTTTCAAAGAAATTTCTAATTTATGGAGAGGGGTTATTTCGGCAAAGCTTGTTCCCAAATCCTTTTCATATTGTATAACTATATACTTGTGAATAAAAAATTGTTCACAAAAAAAGAAAAATTTGTAACAAGACATTCCACTTTGGTAGACACCCAACACCTGAATTTATCATTCCATCTTAGCCTAGCTGTTATATTCCAGATGGTTCTTGTTGATTTTGTAGGCTATTTGGATTTTGGTGAAGGAAGGGTTTGATATCAAAAATGTGCTGTCTCTTAGTCATATGTATTTAATACATACATAGTAAGATTATATCGTTCATTATTTATAGTAAAAGTGCACTGAACAAGTGTTGTCTTACACATTACCTTTTTGTACTTAAAGTTGTACATTAAAAAGGGTATTGATGAAATTAAATGAAACAGAGATTTTACAAGATTAGACTTATGAAGATGCAATACTATGCAACATAATTCAATTAAAGATGGGTTTTTTGGTGTCAAATTAAGCCAAATATTTTAATAAATTGCTGTTTTTAATGAATTTTCATGTATTCTTAATCATATCATTATGTTCTTATTGCACATAATTAAAATATAAGAGTTTTAACCAATCACAAATGTTCATGTATGTACAGTCTGGATAAACAAAACAAAAGACTTTTTGACCATCCTTGATTGGTCATTCATTGCAATTCTGCTAGTAATTCTCTTCTTATTTAGCTAATCATGAATTAAATATGGATATGTGAGACAAACTGGTATTTTTCCAAGTCATTAGAACACTTCTACTTTCTATTCATATAAGTATTTTCATTTTCATAAAAGAAAATAAGGGAACCCATCTTTAAAGAATTATATATGAACAACACTTTTGATCATTTTACATGACAATTCACAGAAACATCACTGATGGACAGTGTGACAAATGATTTAGGAATGTAAATTGGTTTATATAAAATACAAATATTATTGGACCATGCTGAATTCAACATTATATTTGAGTCATTATCACCAGCCTCACCTTGGATTTACATAGTTCTGAAAATATCTCCATTCATCATAACTGACAAGCTAGGACTTCATCAAAATACATACCATGAAATTTTGTTTATGGACAATTTTCATGGATCACTGCATTCAGGTCACTTCAAAAAATTGTTGATTCAGTCATTTTATTTTTATATAGATTATTCTGATGTCTGTGGTTTTCGACAAAGTTGTCTATTACCACAGCACCCAAACCATGACCATCTCAAGTAAGAGTTGGACTTGGTGCTTCTCTAGCTCTCCCCCTATGTGCATAAAAGTGGATTCTGAGCACTTTCTTTTTTGCGGAAAAGTGCCAAGAAATCTGGTTTTTCATGGACAAAACTAAAACACTCAGCGCTTCCAAAGTAAGGCAGATATGGAATCGCGGTTTGCAAAGCTAAGATTTCAAACTAGTTGCTGTGTAAATTTCATCATCCTATCTCAAGTGGTTTGAACGTGGTGAAGCTGCAAAATTTGGATTTTCAAAAAAGTCAAAATTGGTAAATTTCAACAGGTAGCTACCTGTGGTACCAAAATCCATTTTTGGGTCGATTTTTTTTGGTCTCTGAAACATATGATTTTGATTCGGACATCCTTGCAAAGAAATTTCTTAATAAACTCCTGAATAATTGGTGAATTTCGATGAGAATAATAATTGGGATTCTGAAAATGACTTGCACAGTAGCAAAAAGTCCTCAGGCCAGTGTGAATGGTCCCAATTACTGAGAGAATTTGCCCTAAAGTTCTAATTGGTAACAAAGATTTATTTTGACATTATGCCAAATTTAACTCCATTTGGAAGATTGTCTGATCATCCAGACAATATAATTTGAATCATTGTGAAGGGTAAAACAGACTTTCATATGACGATTTCTACCTCGATGGTGATTTCCATGCTGTTTAATGCTGAATTTCTTTATGTACATTTCATAGTTAATATTACGGACATCTAAGAAGGCTTCTTAAAGTTTACAGCAAATTATGTTTAAATCTATCAGATCAATATGAGCATGTATAATAGGACATACATTTACAATAAAAACTAATTTGACATATTGACGAATTGTATTTGAAATGTTAAGGTGTATGTTTAAGGTTAAAACAGTTCACTTCCCTTTTCTATTAGATTTTTATGAAAATATTTAGAAAATGAAATGAAATGAATGGAGTTTTACGTCTTACTCTTCTGCACCTTGTGGGCTAATGAAGACGGGCAACACTATGGAGGATGCCATGAGGGAAATTTTGCCAGGACAGCGGCATTACCCTGCTCTTTTTCGATTTCCAACTGTCAAGGGATCTTTAATGTGCACAGCCTGTAGCACACGGAGCCTCGGTTTATTGTCCCATAGACGCTTATTCCATGTCAGCCCCTCTTACCTGCATCATTGACAGGGGGAAACCGGGTTGAAAAATCCGAAGGTATTATCTCGACCTATGCCGGGATTGAACCCTTGACCTTCAGGGTAGCGAACAAGCGTCAAAATATTTAGATGACAATGAAATAAAATATAGATCTACAAAAATGAAATAAACCAAACTAAAATGATAAAATTTGGGATGCCTGTAGATGTGTTAAAAAGTAAAACTTTAGGAAATAAAGTGCAAGCAATTCCTGTTCAACACTTTCTTCAACACCCCTGAAACAAGGCAACGCCTTATGCATAGTCACAGTATCCATCCAGGCAGTAAGCAGCTACTAAAGGGGGACAGTACAGTTGCTTAAGTTTAAAAGTTTTATCAGATTATGGGTAATACTATGCAAAATTAGAAAAAAATTGCTTAAAACAGGAAGTATAAGCATACTTTTCCAAATTTTCAATTGTCAAATAATCATTTTATTCAATAAGCCACAATACTGAATATCTGTGTTTATCAAATGAGCCAATGATATGTTATTTATCAAGCCTGAAATTCAGTTGAAAATGAGGTTGAATTTGCATCAAACTTATTTTGGTGTCCAACAATGTTTAGTATTATGCAAGAAATTAGATATGTCTACTTTTTGTGGTGTACTTTTTTGCATTTTGTATTCTATTAGCAAATTTCATGAGTATGCCTCAATTTTCACCTTACAAATAAAGATGGGTTCCCTTATTATCATTTATGAAAATGAAAATGCTAATACTTATATGAATAGAAAGTAGAGATGTTCTAATAACTTAAAAAATAAATACCAGTTTGTCTCACATAATCAATTCATAATTAGCTAAATTAGAAGAAAAATACCAGCAGAATTTCAATGAGTGACTGATCAAGAAAGGTCAAAAAGTCTTTTTTTTGTTTATCCAGACTGTACATACATGGAAATTATGATTGGTTAAAACTCTTAATTATATGCAATATGAACATAATGATATGATTAAAAATACATGATAATTCATAAGAAACACCAATTAATCAAATAGTTTGCTTAATTTAACACTATAAAATCAGGAACCTATCTTTAATACTTGCGATTTGATACTTACTCTTTGAATAGAAACAATTAAATTTAAGGTCAGCTTATATTCTGGTTATATCATATCATTATTATTGATAAAAATTATTTTATATACATGATTGCATACAGTGATTAGCATAAATAATTCATGACTCACAATATATTTATATGTTGAAATATAAGTTACGTCTGATGGCCTTTTCAAACTCAGTATTCATATTATAGTCACTATATGCAGTGGTGACAAAACCATATATAGAAAAGACATCTCGAGAAATAACAAAAGAAATTTCTAGTTAGAAGTATTTTTAAAGGAATTATGCGATTTTGGTAAATTTCTAGTTATTCTGAAGATTATTTACATATATTCAAGACTCAAATCAACTCCCCAAAAATGGAGCACTGTCCCTTTAATGCATTCATTATGCAGACAGCTAGTTGGAAATGTAAGTTTCTTTCCGAGATTACTAAGGTGTAGAAATTTAAAATTAAGTAGCACTACTTACAGTACTTAAAATTTAATAAATATTAGCAAATTGAATACACTTGAGATGGTTGAAGAAAATAATGAGGATATATTTAGAACCTCCTCCTATAAATTCCTATACTTATATTAAAAAGTCAAAATGAAGAAGTTTCTGATCTTCAAAGGGTAAAACAAAAAGGTGAGATCATTGCAAGATGTATAAGCTGGAGAGGTCATTGTGAGGATAAGAAGATCATTTAAGGGTTAAATGAAAGCTTATTTGTAAGGGAAAGGGGAAAGATCATTGCTTGTGAATAGGAACATATCTTTGAGAGATAGAGAAAGATCATTGCTAAGGGATAGAGAAAGATTTTTAAAAAATGTTAAGGAAAGATCATTGCTTAGAGTTATGGAAAGTTCATTGCTAAAGGATAAGGAAAGATCAATGCTAAGAGTTAAGGAAAGATCAATGCTAAGAGATAAGGAAAAGATAAGAGTTAAAGAAAGATCATTGCTGAGAGATAAGGAAAGATCATTGTCAACAGATCAGGAAAGATCAATGTCAACGATTTCTGAAAAGCCTCACTGAATCAGGACAAGATCCCATTGATAATTTCATTAGCTAAACACAAAATTTGTGAACATTTGTCACCAATCATCTACATTCAACAAAACAAAATTCTTTAAATATTGTTGACTTCAGAAAACATGTGCTTCTTTACTAAGGACAGGTACACATAGAATTTGAGGTGGGATTGATTTACAAACAATCTAACCTAAGCATACTAGACACAGTGGATACAGCATGAGAGGAACTGCAGAAATAGGTTTTAGGCAAATTAGCAACATCAGGAGCAGAAGAACAGGAAAAAATAACCTCCAATTCATTTTTATTTCTAGTTTACTGGTTTGTAAAACCAACCCACCTTAATTTCAGGTACAACTATAAAAAACAGGTTGAAAATGAAAAGGTTAAATATTTGGACTGTTTACAAGAGAATTGAACACAATGTGACAACTGACCTTACAAAATAAATAATTTGATTACTTAACTGATTAAACACTCCAAAAACAACACTTGTCAAATATATTGTAGCAGACGACATTGTAGCATACCTGAAATCTTGAAAACACATCAGTAAACTAGAGTTAATCACTGACCATCAGTAAGCCGACGTTCTAAAACTCTGACCACTAGTAAAATGGTGTAACTGTTGGCCATCAGTAAACTGATGTTAATCACTGACCATCAGTAAGCTGTTCTAAAACTCTGACCATCAGTAAACTGGTGTTATTCACTGACCATCAGTAAACTGGTGTTATTTGCTGACCTTCAGTAAACAAGTGTTTTTCACTAGCCATCAGTAAACTGATGCTAATAACTGACCATCAGTAAGCTATTTCTAAAACTCTGACCATCAGAAAACAGGTGTTATTCGCTGACCATCAGTAAACTGGAGTTAATAGCTGGTCTGATACACTGACCATTAGTAAATAACCATCACTTGTAAAAGTAATCATTTCGAAAATGACAATATTTTGCTTTTATAAAATTCCCCTCATTGCACAGTGTATGGCTGTCTTTATTCGTTGGCCCAGAAAAGTATCCATTTTATTTCATATGAAATAGCAATTATGGAAATAGAAGAAGAGCTCGTAATGGTAGCAGTACAAATCCTGCCTATAACACTCACTTACATACCCAACTATCAAAAAATGTAACTTAATTTTCATGACTGTGTGATGTGGTTTTCATTTTTTTGTCGGCCATTCATTTCTATCTATCTATAGTGACAATCGCGTCTTGTGTTAGTTAACATATTTTCACAACGTCTTTAGGCTTTTTGTACTTCCGAAACCTTATTTTATCTACATACAAACTATCTTTATTAAATGGGTGGGAAGACGTCAATAAATACATACCAGCATACCTTTTCACAATGGCTTCAGGGGCCAATTTCACTTGATCAAAAGTAATAAAATATATATATATCTACATAGTTCAAATACCAACATTAGGAGAAACTCATCCAAAAAAATATAATTTTTGTCCAATTTTCTATTTCATACAATTTTGCCAAAAGTCAAATATTGATACTTGACACTCATTTGAATTTGAAACACTTCAAAATTTGTGTTACTAGTTAATCAACATACTTGCCATTCAAATTGCCACTTACTTTTTTATTTCAAGTTATGTTTTCCTTTTTCTTAGGTCAAATATCTGATCTTAAGAGCAATTAACCTACAAATTAAAGTCATTTTGATATACTGCACTTATATAGAGCCTATGGTGAAACACAGCTAGTAGCCTATTTATCTCAAATGAAATGCACTTTTCGTCTGAAACGATATGCAATTAACTCAGATTTACTGGTTTCATGCGTAAGAAAATAATTAGGAAATTTTGTAGACGATAGAGATAGAGCTAAATTTACATTTCTAGACTTGTGTCTGAATTTCTGAAGTATATCAAGAAGGTTAAAAAATTGTTTTTTTTTTACTAAATCCAGTTTTAACTCTGCCTTTAGACTACTCCTTTAAGTACCAATAAATAGTAAATGCCTGGTGACCTAGTAAGATACTATGAGAATAGTAATAACAGATGGTAAGTTATGTTAGGTATGTTTATAAATAACATATTACCTATATATTACATATATAAATAGCTCCATCTAATAATCATTATATACAATAAGCTATAATATATATATATATAACTTCTCAATACAATATAACTTTTCAACTATGTGGGATCTGATCAAACACCACTAGTAGAGCTCAATGATATCAGACTCCAAACGAGAAATGATATCAGACTCCATACGAGAAATGATATATATTTCTAAAAGAAATGATATCAGAATCTGTTAGAGAAATGATATCAGACCCTATAAGAGAAATGATACAATTAATAAAAGAAATGACATCAGACTCAAAATGATATCAGACCCAACAAGAGCTAAATGAAATCATACTCAACTAGAGCTAAACGATATCAGAATCAACAAGAGCTAAATGATATCAGAATCAACAAGAACTAAATGAAATCAGACTCTAAAAGAGTTAAATGAAATCAGATTCTTCCACAAGAGCTAAATGATATCAGATTCAACAAGAGCTAAATGATATCAGATTCAACAAGAGCTAAATGATATCAGATTCAACAAGAGCTAAATGATATCAGAATCAACAAGAACTAAATGAAATCAGACTCCATAAGAGTTAAATGAAAACAGATTCTTCCACAAGAGCTAAATGATATCAGATTCAACAAGAGCTAAATGATATCAGATTCAACAAGAGCTAAATGATATCAGACTCTACAAGCACTAAATGATAAAAGAGCTCAATGATATAAGATTCAACAGCACCCAAATAATATCATCCTATACAAGAAAAAAATATCAAATTCAACGTGAGCTAAATGATATCAGACTCTGTAAGAGCTAAATAATACCAGATTCTGTGAAGCTAAATGAAATCAGATTCTGTGAAGCTAAATGAAATCAGATTCAACAAGAGCAAAATGAAAGCAAATTCAATAAGAGCTAAATAATACCAAACTCTACAAGAGTTAAAATGATATCAAGACTTTACATGAGCTAAATGATACAGGACTCAATAACAGCTAAATGATATCAAACTCTACAACAGCTAAATATTTTCAAACTCTACAAGAGATTAATATTTTCAAACTCTACAAGAGCTAAATGATATAAAACTCAACAAGAGCAAAATGATATCAGATAAAACAGGAGTTAATGATAAAACAGTTAAATAATATAAGACTCAATAACAGAAAAAGGACATCAAATACAACAGGAGCTAAATGATAAAACAGTTAAATAATATAAGACTCAATAACAGCTAAAATGATATCAAATATAAGAGCTAAATGATAAAACAGTTACATAATATAAGACTCAATAACAGAAAAAGGACATCAAATACAACAGGAGCTAAATGATAAAACAGTTAAATAATATAAGACTCAATAACAGCTAAAATGATATCAAATACAGGAGCTAAATGATAAAACTGTTAAATAATATAAGACTCAATAACAGAAAAAGGACATCAAATACAACAGGAGCTAAATGATAAAACAGTTAAATAATATAAGACTCAATAACAGCTAAAATGATATCAAATACAAGAGCTAAATGATAAAACAGTTAAATAATATAAGACTCAATAACAGCTAAAATGATATCAAATACAAGAGCTAAATGATAAAACAGTTAAATAATATAAGACTCAATAACAGCTAAAATGATATCAAATACAAGAGCTAAATGATAAAACAGTTAAATAATATAAGACTCAATAACAGCTAAAATGATATCAAATTGCTAAATAATATCAACCCAAACAACAGCTATGGCGAGTCTGTTCATTGAGAATAATGTCTCATTTTCTGCAAGAGGATAGTTCCCTAAATCTTGCAACAGAATTCAACAATTTAATCAGTTGACATTGATAACAGAATCAAGTCTAACACATATTTCTAATACTATGTAAATTCAGTAATCTAAGACTTTCAGAGCCATATGGCACCAAGTTACTAATAATAGAAAATCAATGTCCTATAATACATCAAGTTGGCCTATCAAATAATTTACTGTACAATAGAGTCAAGACTAATCTTCAACAAAACATGTTACAATCAGAAAATAAGAGGATTTACCAGGGAAAATCGGGTATTACAGTCGTATCCGTCAACAGCTTTAGGAAACTTCCTAGTTCCAAAATATTAGTGTCCAAACCAAATCGGCTTTATGACGAAGAACATTGCTATCAACACTATATGATTACCTGAATAATGAATCCATTTGACATCAGACGTAGGCCAGACGAACTCTTGGCACAATTTCTAGTTCACGTCAGTCATTCACTAGCATGAATTTTCCCGCCATAATTCCATCCCATTTCCACTTTTAATTTCACAACTTTCAGTGAAATTTCAACATAACGTGTAATGCGCAATTTAATTTGAAACTGAAAATGATTAATAACAATCAGACTTACCTAGAAATTCCAGTCATTTTTAAGTGGGAGAATCAGAGTACGTCGAGGACTTGCTCTGGAACACCATTCGGCCTGTAATTATAAAAATAACCATCCATAGAATTGAAGGTCAAATCAATGTCATTCCCAGAAAAATTGGCCAGGTCACGTGTTGTAGACAGAATCATGGGACCTCGGCGTGACGACACTATCATATTTCATCATTACACAAGACTGATTCCAGAAAAACGGTAATTATATTCGGTAGGTTGAACATTCACAAAGCAAATATACAAGCAATTGGATATAGTAACATGCTAATCGGCAATCTTATATTATGGAAAGCTTGTCAAGTTTCTAACAAGGTTAACCGGAAAAAATTGCAGGGAATTTCACGTCCCACTTTTCTGGAATTGATTGAGCTAATCACAACGTACAATGCCATGCAGTGTTCAATGAGGAAGACTTTGCCAGGATACCGGTATTACTCCACACCTTTTCGATTTCCGATTGGACTCATCGGACCTCGTATTAAGGTTTCATTCCCATGACCAGACACGTATTTCCATGGCATCCCATCCAATCTTCTCCAATAAATTCCTATGTACATCATTTCAAAAGAGCAAGTAATCATTAGAAATCTAATTCCAATAAAAAAAAAAATTGATTTCAAAAATGAATTTGCGTTAAATATACGTGAAGCGCTTTTCAGATTCTAGACTTCAAATGGTCATTCGTTATCAGTTTATGGTCTTCTGACCGAGTTCAACCTCGCTCAGAAATGACCACTTTCTAACGAGACGTTTTTAAGCAAGATTTTAGTTTACAGTAAAAAGATACGCATAACGGGTGGTTCCTGTTAGTGGTCTATATACAGCGATTACAAATAGATAATACGCCTAGTTAAACTAACAAATTAACCCCTTATCAACCAACAAGAAATTGTATACCCCGAGTTAGAGATAGTGGCCATATTCTGTTATTGTCCAAACGCTGACCTTTCAGGCTCGCTAAAAGGTAAAAGTCAGTTGATATCTAATTGAGTGCTTTTCTATAAATCTTAGAAAAATAAAAACCATTTAATGTTTGATGCAGGCGGATTGGTTTGACCTTCCCTGTATGATAATTACCGGATACAGAGCTGATGGTACTCATCAACAAATATCAGCAGATAATCTGATGAGATAAATTTAAGTTTAAAAACCCGTATAGAAGGCAGATAGTTTGGGGAAGAAGCAGCCTATATCCTAGTCATATGTGTTCGGAAGTGGTTCGGACAAAACATCTGGGCGAGAGAAAGATACTTTTCAGATCCTTTGAGAGAAGGTTTGACAGATGTTCCCCTCAATTGCCAAAGAACAAGTTTGGACTTACACGATACAGATTTTTCCGACATACGACATATATTGTTGAGGAAAAGCACACGAAAATGTTACGAGGTAGTTAGAACGGAACAAGAAGTCATGGCAGAATTCGGCAAAATTGCTCAAATTGGACACAAAAAGCCGATGCTCGCTTTTAAATGAGTATTGTCAAACAAATTGAATCATATTGTGGTCCAACACCAAAAGCTGTTTCCTGTCCTGTGATACTGTGCTTGTTTTCAATGTTTGAATCGTCGACTGGGATACATTGATATATTGACGTCTGGTGTATCACTGTGTTGGACCCAATGGGACCACAGAAACCTACCATTGTCCCAAGCACAGTTCTCTGTAACAAAGAGCATCCATGTTTTAAGGCGTGGCTAAAACAGTGAACGCAATACTTTCTTAAGCTTTCTTCGATCTTCGGTATTTTATTATCCCGTACGCGAATATGAGACCAGAATCGACGGATCGGAGCTCCTTGAGGCCGTGGCTGTGGAGGTCAGCAGAAACCACCGGATTTCAAATGGCCTGAAAATAATTTTTAGCATTTAAAGGGCTTAATTTTAACTTCAAAATAAGACGTTCCACATGTCTGAGGGGTCCAATGGCGCACCCCTGCCAGTACGTAATCGTGCTTTGCCTACTACGATCGTATGCGGAAATCATATTCATATCGAGTGAACTACATTTTATGATATTATACTTGTATTTATAATTGTGTTTGAATACAAACATTATAGAGTTTAAACAGCTGGTTTGTTATCCCTAATTTTTAAAATTAGAACCAGAGTTGACCTAGCTTATATTGATTTATTCATATTATATTCATTTATTATGATTCATTTTGAGGACTCCCATAGGCGGATTGGGGCTGTTTTTTTCAAATTCGTAGAGCCATGACGATGAAAAATAACGAGAATGTTTTAATTACTACGTGGACGAGACGACAATTGTTTGTTTCTGAAATGCGATACGAAAAGTTGAAATTGAGCTTTATCAGTTGGCACAGTGAATATTAAGACATATACCTTAAGTGCCCCGTAATTCATCCAATTTGGCAATACACGTTCTCGTACATCAGAAATAACAATATATCCATATGCAACGATAGAAAATAACAAAAAATCCATATGCAACGAACAAAAATAATACTTTATATGGAACGAAAATAACAAACTTTTCATATGCAACGATCGAAGATAACAAACAATTCATTATGCGACGTACAAAAATAACAAACAATTAATATGCAACGTACGAAAAAAACAAACTATTCATATGGAACGAACGAAAATAAAAAAACTATTCATATGGAACGAACGAAAATAAAAAAAAAATTCATATACAACGAACAAAAAAACAAACAATTCTAACCGTATGTATGGTAGAGAGTCAAATTTGTTCCCTTTTGACCAAATTTCATGCCCATTTTAATAACTTATCACAAATCGCGGTACACAATTAACACTTTCGATTTTTACAATAGTGACATGTGGTCATGACTTGAAAAAAGACAGTAACGGTAATCAATCAGAACTAAATTAACTTAAATGTTCTCAATGACATTTAACATGATACGGGTATAAAGGGGTTAATCCGGGTTAACAAAAAAAAAAGTCCAATGAACCAATTGACGGACAATAACACTGCTTTGACCTAAACCATTACAATGAGAGAATTCAAAGACAAATTTCTTATGTATAAAAAAATGATTCATTTATTTTATTTGCATAATGTATATGAAATTTTTAATGTGCATTCCAAGAATCGGATCAAGATACAAAAATATTATGTATCATTATTGTATCAAATTGTTCAACAATCGTAGCCTATGCGGCGCCAGACTCTTGAGACTTGGGGTACAAATCGGCAGCAGACTAACTGAATGGAATGGGGAATTCAAAATGCGATAGTGTTGTGGAAGCGCCATGAGCACAAGCCTCCCATAGAACGTCTGAGAGGGTTCTCTTGTAACAAAATTTTTGAAAAATATAATTGATTTGGTACGACCATTGGCGCCACCGCCAATCTTAAGTTTTCGGTTAAATCTATATAGCCTACTTATTATTTATTATTTTTTAACTTATATTTTCATTTATCTATTATTTTCTGTATTTAATTTCTCGTACAAAAATTTGGACCGAACTTTATAAATATATGTACGCAAAATGTACTAATTTTCATTATGGTTTTCAATATAAATCTGAATGAGAACTTTTTTATTTGAGTACAATAAACTATTGAGTATGTATCGTGAATCATCAAAAGTCTACATCAGTTTAGAAAAAAAAAGTATAGACTACTCGTCTAATCTGCTGCCAATTTAACTTAATATCAAATAATTTACGACGGGAAATCAGCTAAAGGAAATTGATAATTATAGCAATTTTATCAAACACTTTGTGCCAAAACCACCTACATTGACCTACCGAAAATGTTGTAAATATAATGTTACACTTTTTCTACAGCTCTATGGGGCAGATTAGGAAACAAGAAATCTGACTTTTTATTGGTTTTTAGCTTGGAAGATGAACGGGCTTGATTTTTTTTTCATATATATATAAACATGCAGTCTTACATCTTCACAATGTCAGGCTATTACGAACTTATACACATTTCTTAGGTCACGGAATGCAGCGACGTGATTGGATTGTACGTAAGCGTATACAGCCAACCAGGGTTCTTAGACAGAAAGATTATAAACATTATGATTTAGTGTTTAAGGAATAATATTTTGTGTATATTTTTTAACCGATAAATACAGAAGCTCTATACCGATGTAGTCTGCAGTAAGCTCTTTTCAACTGGTTGCCTCAATAATACGCTGTGCATGTACATGCCGAGATCTAATCGTTCACGTACATTTCCAGTAATCACAAAGTTCCTTATTTTTTTTATTCGTGTTCATTAATTTATGCACGTCCAAGGGTACGCTTCCCTAAAAAATGAGAATCGACCCCACACCATCAAAACTTCCGATCAGGCTACGTCTCTGTATATCTAATTTATTTTACTCTACTATGTCATTAAGGTGGTGGGAAAGGGTAATCTAGCTTACTCGGTAACATGTAGCCTTCCACTTGTAAGTCTATTAAATTTATTTACACTGGTTACCGAGGTATTCATGCGTTCCTCAGTTTTGTTAAAACAGGTTAAGAGACCATTGAGGTTTCGACGAGGTCAAAATCATTATAAATCACATTCTAGTTATGAATAAAGATGGGAATAAAAACAAATGGATCCTCCTAAATTAAACACTTCAAGTAAAATATCACATTATGCTGACTATGCAATAAAAAATTCCCCAAATTCACATCGGGAGTCAGGGATGGAAGTTGCAAGGGCCGAAAGAGAGCATTTAGCTTTCAACAGATTGTACACGTCAAAGACTAAACCGATAAGTAGGCTAATGATATGGTCTTTACAAATATTCCTAACTGCAAAGTGCACGGTGTTGTCCGTCATCATTACATCATTGAATGTTATATCGGTTATAACAGTGGTAAAAAGATGCCCCGATTCTTACATATTTTCTACACACCTCTCTTCAAGTTGCCAGTTTCAAGACGTCTGCACTCTGAAAGACTGTCCCAGAACGTCGAAGGTGAAAAGTCAAATTGCATAACGTAACAATCCCACACGGTAAAAAGTCGAGAAAAAATGTATGTGTGCTACGAGTTCACGAGAAAGTTTACATTTTCAATAGAAAAGACAAATACATACGTCACTTTGTAACAATGTTAAGTCACATTAAATTTCTTCAAATGGGTCAAAAATGTGTACTTAAGCAGTTTGCACACCTAAATTGGGTGTGTTTTGTTTGAGCCTCGTTGCCCTGTACCCCATTAATTAGAACTCACGTATAGCCGAGCCAATTAATTATAAAGAAATTAATGAGTGTGAAATTGACACGGGCAACATTCCGGTACTGGTATCACCATATCACCATCGGTCGTGGTATTTCAGCCAGATAAGATAACGGCATATTATTTTATCAGATGAGTTGTTTAAACGTATTAATTGAGCCTCAGCATGGGGTAATATTATAATTTGATATGAGAAAGTCTTTATGAATTTTCGATCAGACGATATGATAAGACGTGAATTAAAACAGTTAAGAAACGGGGATTAAGATCAATGGTATTGCTTGGGGACGTACATATTTTCACGAGTTTAAAGTAAAATCGCCTTGTATAATTCATATTGGTTATATCCGCAATACTTTGTATATGATTTACATTTGTTACATCCTAAATTCATTGTATATTATTATGACATTGGTTATACCCTGAATAGATTGTATAAATTACATTGGTTATACCCTAAATACTTTGTATAATTACATTGGTTATACCCAGAATATATTGTATAATTTACATTGGTTATAATATGAATACTTTGTATAATTAACTTTGGTTATATCGTGAATATAGTGTATAACATTTACATTGGTTATAATATGAATACTTTGTATAATTAACTTTGGTTATATCGTGAATATAGTGTATAACATTTACATTGGTTATAATATGAATACTTTGTATAATTAACTTTGGTTATATCATGAATACTTTGTATAATTAACTTTGGTTATATCATGAATACTTTGTATAATTAACATGGGTTTACCCTGAATACCATGTGTAATATACATCGGTATACATAGAATAAACTGTGTACAATGTACATTGGATATATTAAGAGTAAATTGTACAATTTAAATTGGATATATCCAGAGTATATTGTATAATTTACATTAGCTATACCCGAAATACATTGTATAATTTACATTGGCCATATCCCGAATAATGTGTATAATTTACATAGGTTGTACCTAGTATTCACTGTATAGTTCACATTGGATATAGCCTGAATGAATTGTATAATTTACATTGGTTATATATAGAATACCTTATATAATATACAAATGTTATACATAGAATACATTATACAATATACAGGTTATACCTGGAATGCATTGTATAATTTACATTGGTTGTAAACAGATGTTTCGCTTCAAATTTACAAATTTTAGACGTTAACTATATATATGTTCATTCCACTTTTTATTATTGGACAATCTTTCTTCAAAGAATTCTATAACTAATATTTGGGTTTTGTGTTAGTATTGGCACCGTTCCAGACTTCTGATGTAAGGTCAATCATTATATCACTCCCATATTAATACCTGATGTGAATTTACCTTGAACGTTCCTGGAAATGTTAATGGCATCCCATCCGGGAACCATTTACTGATTTAGATTAGGTCTTTATAGTTTAATCAAATATGTGCCATATCAGCAGATGAAGTTTGGAGCATATCAGATTTGAGAGGAGATGGGCGAAACAAAATCACTACTTTAGATTCCCATCGCTCAGGTCGACGATAAGACCAAACTACACTCGATGATGGACAGAGGTAACAGGCCCGGGCTTGGCTGTCCAGACAAGTAATCTAACCGAGGTGGCAATCAGGTATGGTGTTAGGTTGCATTACTGTAGCGACGGGCCTATCGGGTCGTCTGAATCCATATTAAATCCCTGCTCTTGCAGGCTTTCATGCAACGAGACAGTGTATTGGCGTAAGGGAGTATGATTTGATCCCCAATATTGAGGGTTCATCTAGCCCCTGTCCCCAAAATATAAAAAAAAGACATTACCTTCTTACTAAATCAGCGATTGACCTATTTCCAAGATTGGCTATATTAAGACCATACAATTAAATCTGTGTCCTACACATGCTATAATAATGGCGATATAAAATGCCACATCATGAAATCGTGGAAACTAGTACGTGAAAGAATACGTGAATAGGAATGCCTACGCATATTTTGCAGTGAAAACGGGATGGAAACTTGGTCGTCTGGTCTATCATTGATCTAGTCTGCATATCGATTGATGATAATTTTTAAACCGACTCCTACGTTATAAATATCGTATAGGCCTACATGCATTTAATTCGAGCAACACCTCTTGGCAATCAATATTAGCTTAAAATACTTGTTGACTGATTTGATAATAATGGATTTATCATCAGACATCAACAAGTGAATTATCAAAGTGGAAAAAAAAACTGCACACAGACTGAGTAATATTATAAGCTAACAAAATACGAAGGTAAAAGAAGTAACAACCAAATTGAGGAAATTGACAACATGTACAAGAACAATCAAATACAAAAAACAACAAAATATACAAAAAGCTCTTGGAGCTTACAATGTGATCGATAGAAAAACTCGGCTGAAATTTTGAATACTGTGACAAACTCATACGACAGTAACACGATGGGACACCAGAAATAGTCAAAACTGTAGAATACGACAGTTATGCGGTAGAATATGTCATCAAAAGAACCAACAAAATGTTCATGTAGATTGAATAAATTTACATTGTGATCGATAATATATCGCCAGTTCATGTTGCCATGAAGATGTACAATATTCCAGTGAAACTGTAGAACAATGTGTAGATTACGATATCGACCATGTAGATCACGTCAATAAGACTGTACTGTAGATTATGTCAATAAAACTGTAGATTATGGTAACAAGACTGTAGATTATGGTAACAAGGCTGTAGATTATGGTAACGAGACTGTAGATTATATAAACTTAAGACTGCAGATTATGGCAACAAGACTAGATTATGTCGATAAGACTGTAGATTATGTCATAAGACTGAATTATGGTAACAAGACTGTAGTGATTATCGTAACAAGACTGTAGATTATGGTAACAAGACTGTAGACTATGGATTACGTCAATAAACTTGCAGATTATGTCTACAAGATTGTAGATTGCAGTATTATATAAAAATACATGAAGAATACGTCATCAAGACTGCAGATTTCATCAACAAGACTGTAGATGTCGTCAACAAAACTGTTGATTTCGTTAACAAGACATTAACAATTCTATAGATAACGTAAGCATGATTGTAAATAAACCTGTAGATTAAGCAAAAAAGACTGAAGACAAAAACAGTGACAATATTTTGAATATCCACTCATTTGTCCAAAACTCCGAAGTCGATGAAACTTTGAAGTAGATTAATTGAGTCCTGCCATGGATCATTCAGGGTGGAAACGCAAAACAAAGTCAGATGTCTGTGGATGTGATCAAGGCAAAGTTACTGCCCGGTGCACCACATAAGCTAGGTATACGCCTCTAATAGTAAAATATTCAACATGACCTGTCAGTGCGTGTGTTTCTTATGGACGGAGAGCACCACCGTACTGTTTAAATCAATTATTGAGGATGTATCTTCGATAGCAATAGCTTTGACATGTATGCATAGGCGGTTTTATTCAGTGATGTTTTACATGCATGTTTTATCGTTATAATTTTCACAACCCTTAAAGTATAGCAGTTCCATGTGACATAATTTTGCATTCATATTATCAAAAAGTTCTCATATACATTTAATATTAATGATATTTTGCGAAAAAAAAATCTAAATAACTCACCTGAATTGAATCTAATTTATGTTTTAAACCAGAATAAAGAAAGTATTGTAGTGGTAATAAAACGGGTAGATTTGATTCACAAACTTTGTCATTTTCCCACACATAGCTCTGTTGAGAATCCTATTACATATACCGGAAACTAGAAACCTTATAACCACAATAACGTCAAATAATTCGCCCGTCACTCGCCGTGTGTTCCCATGCTATCAGAAATGCAAAGTGTGTAGCTCAATTTCAACTTTCCATCGTACACATTAGATTCTAACAAGTTGCCTTGTGTCTTTGTTTGCTGAGGGAATTTACAATTTGACAGCCCGATAAACAGCCGGCCCCTCCCACCTCAAATCAATCTAAACAATACAGCTTTTTCATTGGTTGAATTATGTCAATATTTGCATTACCTACATACCTGGAATACTTGCTGGCTATTTAGAATAAAATAGATCTTAAGAAAATCTGTAGAGAACCAATGGTCACTAGTGTAACTTGACTGGTATATGTATACATTAGGCCTATCTTAGTATAGAACACTATAGGCCTGTATAATAAATGTAAATTTGATAAACTCTGTATAAACTCGATTTAATTCTATTTTACTTATATTTTGACCTCAATCCTTTGTATACTGGCTTTACTATACTATAGTAAAGTACATATACGACTATACTACAAAGCATGGGAAAATGTTATCAATTAAGAAAAACTGTATATTAGAAGCATTAAGGTGTTAACGAATTTTCTTTTTTTTGTCAAAAATGGCAGGATATACATAAAGTTGCTTCTGAGTTCTTTGCGATATGGAGATTTGTTAAAAAGAAAATAAGTGTTTTAAGCTGAACTCTTAATAGACCTGAAACTTAAAAAATATAACCCTTTTGGGGCCCATTCTTAATTTTCTCAGCTTTTTACAATTATGCTGAAATATCTCATATTCCATATTCAAAAATCACATAAGAATAACCACAAAAATCTGGACTTAAAATATTTTTAAATTTGCAAGAATACCATACACATAACATTATAGTTTTACTTTTTAATGATCTACCCAAACCAAGTAAAATATTGTTAGCGTATTTTCTAACAGAAGTGGAATAAAAAATCATAAAAAAACAACAAGTCAAATATTGTCAAAGAAGAACGAAGAAAAATGGTTCAGTATTAATGTAAAATCTAGAATTTCATACTTTGTGTTGATAATCAGGTTATTCAATATAGTTAATCCGGATCAAATATTTCTATATTTAGTTATGGATACTTGAATATTTTATAGGGAGAAAACAGATAGCATCTATAATGAAAATTCTATGGACATATGACCGCCATATCAAGATTAATTTAAACTAAAATTGGCAATCGCAATTAAATGCCGAAAATTTCCCTTTTTAACATGATTTTAAGTCACACACCAAAAGTCTTAAGGTGGGTTTATACAGAGCGCGAACGCGAACGCGACCGGCGCGAACGCGACCGGCGCGAACGCGACCGCGACCGCGACTTTTCATCAGTTCAGTCATTCAAATAGAGCGCGAACACGAACGCGGAAAACCGTCGACGGCTTTCAATGCGGATCGCCTTTTTTGTTGTTAAACAAAGTGTGACAACAGTCAATTAAAAAGGAATTAATTAATGAATTGGTCCAATGTTATTTTCTTTATAAGTTCCATACCACTGATGAAACAGGCAAAATAAATTGAATTTTTTTTAATCACACACCTGTCAGTCCAACCTTCTCTCCGATTCCCTTCCAAATATCTTTCTTTTTTACTGTCTCTTTGTAAGTTTTTTCCGCTTTGTCAAACAAAACTGGATTCTTTTCAACTTCTAAAATCAAAACTTCCGTTTCATCCATTGTTTGTACCCTACAGCAAATTGGAAAAGCCATGTGCACAAGTTTCTATTTTAGGAAATGATGCAAGGGAGGTGGTACAAGCTGATTGGTTGATAGCAAGAAATCCGCCGCGACTTTCTGAAAAATTCGCTCTTGGGGCAATCTCGGCGGTCGACCGCGCGAACAAATATTTGTTCGCGTTTGCGTTCGCATTCTATTTGAACGGTCCCTCTATAAAATGATGAAACCATTCAATGACGAAAAACCGCGTTCGCGCTCTGTATAAATGCACCTTTAGATGGTTGCTAATAGAGCTCTGTGCTTGTACCATAATATTTGTCTGTTTAAAAAATAACCCGAGATAATTGATGATTTTCAATCAAAAAATACCGTTGGCCGATTATACAATATGACAACGTTAACAGATGGGTATTCCGGACTTTCTCGAGTATTTAGTTGTACCATGGACCATGGAATAAAAATTTCAGTTAGAAATAGAAGACCACAAATGGTACCATGACAAATTTGACTAGAAAAAAACAATATTCAAAGAACTACATGTACCTTTAAAAATTTTATTTGCTGAGAATATTCAGAATTGCTCGGAGACAAGAACGGCATTTACTGCGGTCTTAATCATCACCGGAAATAGTCTGCTCTTCTGGCAAAATTCGGCCGCACCAAAAAATCTGCATTTCCTTGCTATGAAACAGACATCTATTTCAGTTCGTTTATTTCATGTTTAAAATTTTCAATGGCAGACTAAACAAAACGCTGGCCAAAAAAATAGTTTTTAAAATTAATTGCATTTAAAAGCGTCTGAAGTTTATATTTGTCTTGGTGCATTCTCATGCATACGTTTTCCGAACAGACGCGAAGGGAAGGCCTCGATTTCAGACCAAATTTTCAGGAAGGTCAGCGAACTAAATGACCACAGAAAACTGTTATTATTCCAAGCAATCTACTGACTTATTGGACACGATATTTCGTATGATCACCGGAAAGCTCTCTCTTAGAACAAGCAAATCTATAGCCGCCTCAAATTATGTTCAACACATTTATCATTGAAAATTCATGCGCATAATTTAAAATAATTTGCAGCCAGTAATAATTAAATTCATGCATAAATATCACTGGTAGCATATTGTCCCAAAATATCCTGGAACTTTGTGGAAATGTAAAACAATTTAACACAAAAATTTTTCAAATACAAGTTTCATCTCAACTTGTCCCACAAGCCCACAAACCAAAAAATCTTCTGTGAAAGAGAAGGGAACTAAATTTGAATTATTTGACGGGACTGTGATGTCATTGGGGTCTGATATGGTTTTTAACTAGTTCGTCTTATCGTCTATTGAAATGGGCTATCATTATGCTTCGGGTCTAATTATCAAGTATAAACCCACTTAATTATAACCGGTAGAGTCAATACAACACGTAACCCTTATAATTTTACAATAAGGTGAAAATCAAAGCATGACATTTAAGCAACTCCACCTTCTACTCTGATGATTTTGGAACGTGACCGTACTTGATTAAGATAACCTCGTCTTGTGAGAATTTCTGAAATATTGTACAAGTCTATATTTAAAGAAAATGGCTAAATATGTGGGGGTTTTGGTGGGATAGTGATAGCTGATTCCAATTAAGTATTTAAAGATGTTGCATTTGGACAAATTAATTGACCACAACTAACATTATTTCACCTGTGAGTCATAACATCGGCGATGGACGTCAGATTTAAATGGTACGGACCGCTGAAATTGATCTCATTGCTTTCATTCAAACCGATACATTCTTTATATAAATAACAGGGTCATTTCTATTGAATAACACCAAGATTCTATTTTAAGACTTTTTATCAGAACAGTTCTAAAGCTTCCAGGAATGATTTTAAAGTTGACCTTTCCTAACACAAATGCTAATCTACAGACATCTACCACCTGTTTTTACGTACTCAGTCTCTTGAGAGTTTCAGAATTGTTTACCTGAATACCTTATTCATACTACCCATACTGCATATCTACTTTTGTGAAGTTATTTGATTGAGGTTGAATCAACCTACAAAATTTATTCCCATTGGATTTCTCATTCAATATTCTATTTTCATTAAATGTCACTATCATCATAAAATCTATTTTCATTTGATTTCTCTATCATTACAAGTTCTATTTTCATTAGATTTTTTATCATTACAAGTTCTATTCTCATTAGATTTCTCTATCATTACAAGTTCTATTTTCATTTAGATTTTTTATCATTACAAGTTCTATTTTGATTAGATTTCTTAATCATTACAAGTTCCATTTTCATTAGATTTCTCTATCATTACAAGTTATATTTTCATTAGATTTCTCTATCATCACAAGTTCTATTCTCATTAGATTTCTCTATCATTACAAGTTCTATTTTCATTAGATTTTTTATCAGTACAAGTTCTATTTTCATTAGATTTTTTATCGTTACAAGTTCTATTCTCATTAGATTTCTCTATCATTATATATAAGTTCTATTCTCATTAGATTTCTATATGGATACAATAAGTATTCTCATTAAATTTCTCTATCATTATATACAAGTTCTATTCTCATTAAATGTTTCTATCAATACACAAGTTCTATTCTCATTAGATTTCTCTATCATTACAAGTTCTATTTTCATTAGATTTTTTATCAGTACAAGTTCTATTTTCATTAGATTTTTTATCGTTACAAGTTCTATTCTCATTAGATTTCTCTATCATTATATATAAGTTCTATTCTCATTAGATTTCTATATGGATACAATAAGTATTCTCATTAAATTTCTCTATCATTATATACAAGTTCTATTCTCATTAAATGTTTCTATCAATACAATAAGAATACAATATCTGAAAATTTCTCTATCATTCCAAGAACTAATCTCATTAGTTCTTTTCATTTCTTACAAGATCTTTAATCATACGATTTCTCTATCATTACAATTTCTTTTCGTATAAGGAAAGTTCAACTACCAACTCAATTCTATTCCCAAGATATTTCTAAAGTTTTCGATGTTTTATATACATTTAAAACAGAAAGTTAAATAGTTATATTTCTAAACATATTATTTAAACGTGGTATATAATTAATTACTTATATAATCAAATTATGCAAATACAGATATACCACATCTTATAAACGCTTATATCTGATAAAGGTTTATATTTGCATGTAAACATTATGCAATTAGTATAGATGCATGCGATAGAAAAACGGTAGAAAGACATAACCAATTGGATTCACGAGAATCTCGTCTACCAGCTGACCCTTGGCATTGTTATTTCCCCGGATAATTCGTACTCATTTACAGCTCGGTTGACTAGGAACAGAAAAATAAACAGATATATTTGCAATAAACTGTTTCGGGTATGCCAACAATCTGGTATTCAATTACTTCAAGAGAATTCGAACGAGAAATTTTGTTTTCGAACTCGAAAAACAGAAAATAAAAAAGAGAAAAGATGAATGAAGTAAGACCTACTGCTGGGAATTTTTCATGTGAACTGTCTACATTACAAAAATGACATTTAAACGACAGATGGGGTTTGTATTGAAGTATAACATTTGTTACAGTGCGGGGGAGTTTGGAATTTTCTGAAAATGATGTAAGAAACATTATGTATAACATAATTTCAACCACTTTTTAGCATCTGTGGTTTAAGTCTACATGACTCAACCTCTCGTAAATCATGTAATAATTTCATTTCCTCCATACGAAAATGTCGGTGGCTATAGCTTTGAAAGAATAAGCGATACGACAAAGCACTTTTCTCATTGAACACAATAATAAAGATCCTTTTCACATTAGATCTTTCTATCAACAATACTTATCATCTCTTTTCTGTACATACTTAATCAACAATACCGATCACATCCTTTCTTTTCTTACTTTATCAACAATACTGGTCACATCCTTTTTTTTCTTACTTTATCAACAATACTAATCATATCCTTTCTATTCTTATTTTATCAACAACACTGATCATCTCTTTTCTATTATTTCTTTATCAACGATACTGATCACATCATTTCTTTTCTTATTTTATCAATAATACTGATCACATCCTTTCTATTCTTACTTTATCAACAACACTGATCATATCCTTTCTAATTCCTACTTTTATCAACAATCCTAATCATCTCCTTTCTATTTCCTACTTTATCAACAATACTGACCTTAACCTTCACATGTCTATTTCCTACTTTATCAACAATACTGACCTTAACCTTTCTATTCCTACTTTATCAACAATACTGATCACATCCTTTCTATTTCCTACTTTATCAACAATACTGACCTTAACCTTCACATGTCTATTTCCTACTTTATCAACAATACTGACCTTAACCTTTCTATTCCTACTTTATCAACAATACTGATCACATTCTTTCTATTCTTACTTTATTAACTTTATAAACTGACCATCTCTATTCTATACATACTTTATCAACAATACTGACCATCTCTTTCTAATTCTATTTTATCAACATTACTGATCATCTCATAAAATCAACTCTAGTTTATCATTGATACTGATCATCTCTTTCTATTCCTATTTTTCTAACAATATTATCTTCCTATTTTGTGTCCATTGTGAAATTGTAGATCATTCTTCATACGCCAATAAGTGCGAAAAGAGGTCTTGCACGGAAGCCACGGTTTCCGGAGAGAAATTATCGATACATTGAAAATAGAAGTAACGAATGCATTATGGATCTGCAAACGAATCCGGACGTCGGGTATGGTATTCGCTTCGTCAGTTTTCATTGCTTCAATTTCTCTATCGAGCTAACTTAAATATTTTATCCCACCCCAGCTAGCAAATATCGCATACCTTGTAATGTATAACTCCGTCTAAAGTTAGAATTGACCTTCATTCTATTTTATATACAGTACTTGATTTTCAGTTAGGTTGTTGAACTCGGGCATTTGCGTGCAAGGAGCCGAAATCTTCAATAGATCATCGTAAAATACTCATCATGAAATAACCCTACAGAGAATCGTTTACAAATGAAATAAAGTTTACTTCGTGCTTATCTGCACCCATATGGGCTAAAGAAAACATTCAACGACATGCAGTGTGAAATGGGGGAGATTTTACCATGATAGCTGCATAAGCTTGCTCTTGTTTAATTCCAAATGTCTTTTAAGATGGGTTCCCTTATTTTCATTTATGAAAATGTAAATGATAATACTTTTGTGAATAGAAAGTAGAGGTGTTCTTATGACTTGGAAAAATACTAGTCCATAATTACCTAAATTGGAAGAGAATTACCAGCAGAATTTCAATGAGTCACCGATCAAGAAAGTTCAAAAAATCTTTTTTTGTTTATCCAGACTGTACATACATGGACATTTATGATTGGTTAAAACTCTTTATTCTATGCAATAAGGACATAAGGATATGATTAAGACTACATGATAATTCATTATAAACACCAATTAATCAATAGATTGCTTAAATCCTTAAAAAATAAGGAAAACCATCTTTAACAGTCTTAAACCTGTACAGTCTGCAGCAGCCCATAAATCCAGATGTAAAGAGGATCGAATCTAAAAGGCTATGAAAGCTGTGACAAAAAAATATTTCCTTTAGAAGGCTGATTTTCATTACAGTGTCGCTTGTATAGCTGTAACCCCATCTAAAGAGTCATTTTTATTCATTTAACCAAAAACTGTAGCAAGTTTACTGACCCATACTATTGTTTACCGTTAAAATGGTCAAAACACTATAGAATATTAGATGGTCCTATTAGACGCCTATTATTTTATAATGACCGGGGTTATCAAATACTACGTTTCTGTTTACAAACATCGTGAGAATAGAATTAGACTTTTTATTGTTGTTTGATGAACTAGAGGTTGATTGTGACAAGATTTGTCGACGGATGGCTGTTTTTAAGTTATTAAGACGGACACTGTGTATTCCATTATTCATAAGATATTATATTGACCACGACAACTCGTCTTGACACGACTCATTAATTGACACGCATTGACTTACGACCAACCACCCTCAATAATGATCAAAATTATAAACGTTTATTGGTCTTATCGCACATTTGTTTTGCTGTGTGCCATTATCGATATTGAGCTATAGGCAAGTTACAGAAAAATTGATAATTTCTTTGTGGAATTTCTTCAGAATTTCTAATAAAATCGGCACATGCAGTCACTTTTACTTTGGTGTATAAATTTCTTTTAGCAATAAGGTCCGTCTGCATTTCTAGATTTGGGCACACGTGAGTATAGGAATCAGAGGAGTGTGGTTGGTCGTTTCCAAATTTTCGGCAGAATATCCGAAAGCATTGGAAGATCCCCTGCCCAAAGGCCTAGAAATTTGATCTACTCTCAGCATAGTTAATCAGGTCCATTTTCATTATTTAAGACAGCTATCCGGGCTAAGTAATATACGACCACTGGCAGCTTTGATTTAAATAAGAATATTTGGCAGTACAGTAAAAATCACCAGTATGAAAAATTTCGTCATTTCAATATCACCAAGTTTTGTCAAAATCTGACAAACCTGTAGGGAGTTACATGCATGCATTTTCAAGAACAAGGGCAATAACCGAAGTACACAAATTATTTAATTTTATTTTATTGTCATTAAGATTTATCCTCGGGTGATATTCACTAATTTCAACGAGCTTAATAGTAAATGTGCCAATTCCAAAATGATGGAACTATAGAATAAGTCTGGCATTAAAACAAATATTAGAACCACGAAGAGCCAACACAGATATTAGCGGAGCATGGAATATCAGGGGAATGTTTTGAGGTCTATGACCCAACATTCCACCATAATGATGTTTATTTTATTAAATACAATAGAAACAATAGAGAATTTGATAAGGTTAGTTTGTGTCTACATCTTCCTGTCCTCGCTCCGATAAGAAACTTAAGTGTATTTACATAGTTATTGTAGCCTTGCAAGTAACATTAAAATATCATTACTTACGATATATTATTCTCACACCTGAATCATTATTAAAGCGTAACGGACTATAACCCAGATAATCAAAATTAAAAAAAGCTTTGAAAATACATTACATTCTGCCAAACATACAAAATACTGTACTAATGCATAACCCCGATATCAGCATGAAATGAAATAGAGTTTTGCGTCCTACTTTTACAGAGTAGAGTCATTTCTCATTTGCTAAGTATCCTTGTTAAAAGGGAAATTTAGCTCTAGAACTAATCCCGATTTCTCGTTAAGGCACCTGTACATCCGGGCATTTTCTTAATTGTCTTAAACACCTGTGTATCACTTGCTTTATTAGTGTACTTTCTAATGAACCCCAACGATGTCTTGTCATGCACAATAAAACAACTGTAAGGCCTACACCAAAACTTAATTAGGCCGAACAGTTTTTTTCTGAATCAGAACATCAATGTTGTATATACGTACACCTTGAATTCAGCAGGAGTTAAAAGATTTTCCCCGCTTTTTTATGTTAGGTTTTGAGGTGAAATCATATCCTTAGGACAGGAAATAGCTGAAATAGTTGTATTAAATTACTGTAGTGTAAAATACATGTCGTTTTATCAAACCTATAGTTGTATAGACTTAACATGTATTTTAGATATTGCGTGACGTTCACCCTGGCCACAAGGTGCATATACATTGCTTTTTAAAGGGAAAGCTGCGCCATTTTGGGGGGTTGGTTGAGTCTTAAATATACGTAAATAGTCTTCACAAGTATCAAAAATAGCATAATTTCTTCAAAATATCTAGAATTTCTTTTCCTATTTCTATAGTCGTCTTTTTCTATATATGACAGTATCTCGAGAAAAGACGACTCGTCTTTTTAACTGTCAAACGCGGATAATTCTGGACACACCTGGATTTGAAGGCTCAAATTTCACGTTTCTGAGACTAAGGTATGATTGGTCAAAAGCATGGCGCATCTGTCCCTTTAAGGAGATAATTGTGGTATTTGCTAGCTTATTCGATAAAACCCTTATCTGATCCGTTATTAAAATTTTCATAATGCAGTTAATAATTAAATGTTAGTACCACTGTTTTATTATTATTTTTACAAATATTAACAAGTTTTATTTTCATCAACCCAAAGACTATTAGTATATTACAAAAATTATTGGCAAAATGTAAATATTATGGTCAGACAGTAGCTTAATGCTTTCGTTTCCAACTGATTGGTTAATATATAACCAGTATACATAATATATTATATTATAAACTACTGTTAAAAATTAACCCAACTACTAATATGCCTCAAGAGTCTGTATGAGAAAAGGGTTTATTGTGTTACAAGTGAACAAGGAAAGGCTATTGGATGTGAAAGGCTTGCTAAAATTGAAATATGTATTTCATGTTGTGTTTGGCAAACAGGTTGGATTCAATAGTATTATTTGTTGTAGTTTGAGATACAATTACAGTTCATAATTTTTCTCACTCACCTTAAATTCGTCTATTTATAATTTGTCTTTCTTTTCCCCGGATGTTTTGAAGCCATTTTGCATCTTTGGTCGGTAATGGTTTAAAACGAGACTTCTGATTGGTCTACAGGCTGTAATTGTAACCAACCAGTAGCCTTGTATATAAAGTTTAAATATTTTATCACGTGCATATTTTCGAATTACTTTGCACTTTCAGAACTATATTATATTTATGGTCTTTTTTTTAAATAAACCCCTTTGGAGTCCTTGACCGTACACCAAACTTTATCCCTTTTTATCGCTTTTGTCATCGACTTTTTCTCACGTCCAAAAGTAATACACAATATTTCTACCTTATTTCAGGTAGCACAAATAAACCTTTATCAGGATCTGGGGTCATATTATGTGTTTATTATATGAGTACGGACATCTCTCGTATGAAAATTTTGTTCTGATTGATTAAAATCATATAAGCTTTTCGAACACGACAGTAGAATGGGAAGGGAAATGAATAAAAATGTTGTTTATTTGGTGGGTATAAGATACTAAACAACAATTTTCAGGCATTTAAAAGCAGATACCTGGAAGCATCACTTGTAACATCCAATATCTGGATGTATGCTGGGAGCGAAACACAGATCTGCAGATAAGAAAGGGATCACCATTCGCGTCCAATTATCCCGCCTGCGTTCCATCATTAGGTATTCAAATGGCTAGGTCATCGCCAATTTAAACCAAGAACCCTTAGCAATAAAATGATGCATTGGTGGATTTCGTGCGTGGTGTGATCACATTTACAAAACGAATGGTATGTCAAAGCGTGTTGATTGGCTTGATTGAGAATCACGTGGCATCATAAATATTTATTATCTCGGTCTCTAATACGAGCCTACCTACTAAAGAGACAGTATGTAATAGTTTCGGATATGTTAAAAGAGACAATAGCCTTGGAATTATTATAAAACCATGAAATAGAAGATGAGATATTAAGAAAATTTAGAAATATAAGATTTTAATTCATAAAATAATACATCAAAATTCCATGCCATTTTAAATAAAATTCATAAAACCCATTTTAAAACCCCTTCATGTCGTTACCTTTACAAATTACACCAAGAAAATTACAAATTCGAAAAACAACAATATTTACAGAAACAAAGTGTTAATAATAAACGTCTTATATGATGATGTATTAAGTCAATTGATTTATCCAGGTTTTATGTTTTGACCAATGATTCTTAGAGTTCGCTAATTTTAAAAGCTATGGTATTCTATACATTATTGGTTAAATTTAATTTTTGATTGTCATTGGCAGATAGACTAGAATATCAAAGATAAGAAGGGCTTTTTGTGTCCGGAAAATACAGCAAAATCAGTAACCCTGAAGACTAAACTGGTAAAACCAAACAAATAATCAGGTGTACAATATTAAATGCAACAATAAGGATTTCAAACTTATTTATTTTTCTTGAATTTCTTATTTTAACCATTTCAACAACAAAAAATGTTCCACTTTTCATGAGAAATTCAGAAAGATCGTATTTTTTGAGGGATATGTTTTGGTTGTCACCCAAAAAAGTATTTTATAACTCATATGCTCCTGGATTAAGTACAAGAAATGCTTTTGGTTTGCTGTACAATGAATTCATATACATGTACTGGTTTACTGTACAGTTAATTCATATACATGTACTGGTTTGCTGTACAATTAATTCATATACATGTACTGGTTTGCTGTACAGTTAATTCATATACATGTACTGGTTTGCTGTACAATTAATTCATATACATGTACTGGTTTGCTGTACAATGAATTCATATACATGTACTGGTTTGCTGTACAATTAATTCATATACATGTACTGGTTTGCTGTACAGTTAATTCATATACATGTACTGGTTTGCTGTACAATTAATTCATATACATGTACTGGTTTGCTGTACAATTAATTCATATACATGTACTGGTTTGCTGTACAATTAATTCATATACATGTACATAAACTAGGAAAGTAACTGACAATTTTTCAGTTACCACATATAGATGGAATGTAAGGAATTGCACATTTAAAAATCTTTGCAAGAAATATTAGACAGTTCAATAGGAAAATTGGTCCAACAAACATTTAAAGGTAGATATAAAATAAAACTTTCTACAAAATATGACAATGATATATTTTTGCCTTTCATTTTAAAAGAAATGATATTGATGAAATCCTCAATGAGGTATTTGTATCACTTTTCAAAAATAATGAAATCAGACACATGATTCTGCTACAATTCGACAAAAAAAAACACTTTATTTTTTAGATCTTGGCAGTTATATTATTTTCTAAAGAACAATTAAAAAATATTTTCACTGTTAAAATAGTGCTCAATACATCAATTGTTAAGTGATTATAAATATTAAATCAGAACCTGAAACATGTTGTTATTCAGAATTTCATGCTGTGCAATGTCTGGAGATCTCACAGTGTGAAACATGTTTCAGGTTCTTTATAATGTTACTACTCTCTAAAGTATATGTGGTCAATATTTTGTTGCTGAACATTAGGCGAACCATATGTTTGAATATCATTCTGAAAAGCAATACGAATAGCTGAAATTTAGCTCTATCATTTCTTAAAATCAATTATTTAGGCGACTATATCCCATTGGCAGGTAATAAGGCAACCATTAAATTCCATGTGATCATCACATTGCACCATAAATACTGAGAATATCTGAAACTAAAAGAAATATTTAATGGTTATGGTGCAAGTGCCCAAAAGAAATATTCAATGGTTATAGTGAAGGTGTCCAAAAGAAATATTAGTCCAAAAGAAATATTAAATGGTTATAAGTGTCCAAAAGAAATATTCAATGGTTATTGCGAAAGTGTCCAAAGGAAATATTAAATGGTTATAAGTGTCCAAAGGAAATATTTAATAGTTATAAGTGTTCAAAGGAAATATTTAATGGTTATATTAAAATTGTCCAAAACAAATATTTAATGGTTATAAGTATCCAAAGGAACTATTCAATGGTTAAATCTATATTGTTGAATATTGTAAGGCAAGAATTGGTCACAAATACTGTTTTTATGAAGTTGGCCCATTCTTTCTCTGACACTGGTGGCACTAATGGAAGTTTAGTCAGGTCCATTGGTTCCTGAAGCAATTGGCATAATTTCAGGCTCCAAATCTTAGCTCATTGGGGTTGAAAATCTATCTAGATGAGCTCCTTTAAACCAAAAAAACTAAAGATTGTATCCTATCTTGATTGTTTATTTATCTTAGAAATTAAATTAGTCAACCAAAATAAACAGTTTAGGAGATTAGAGTCATTAATTATTATTTTGACTAGATATGGTCAATTTAGGTAAAGGTCGTGACCTGACATGGAAGGGGTCATGTACAGCTAATTGGGATGTCAGAAAAGATAATGATAATATACTGGTATAATTGAGAGAGGTTTCAATTTCTATTATAAATTGACTTCTACCCTAATATTATTTTATTATATCCTTATTGAGTGACATTTTCCAAATTAAGGCCCTTTAATGTGATCTCCTAACAAAGAAACACTAACAGTATCCCATCATCAATTAAAGTGACAGTTCGTCAACAGAAGTAAACAGAGAGGGTTCTAGGAGTTCAGACGAAATTTCATTTAAGGCATTTTCAGAATTCAAGATCTTGCATGTTGGGAGAGGGATGGCTATAAAATCAAAAACACATCTCGTACATTACATGATAATATGCTGTGGATGAATTAAAAAAATTGATTGGTCTCTTTATTAGAAAATGTTCTTTGACCAATGAAAGTAGTGTCTAAATGGCTAAAAGTTGCTGGTTTGAGATGATCCTTTCCTCAAACTCTTAAAGAATTTAATCACATTTGACTTCCTCACCAAGTTCAGTCAAAATCCAGCAAGATTTGTACCTTCTAGAGTGTATACGATCAATTGTGGATGAGAACAGACAGACAGATGGACACTTTTCATATGGGTGTTTGAAAATAAAATACAAATGAAGAATACAAAGTAGGGCTACATACCAGTTGAAATGATCAACCTAGACCAACATCTAATGACATCATAACAATAAAGCCTATTATACAACCCCATGATGCTAATTTACCATTTCCACTGAAATAATAAATCATATGGAGTTCTTAAGAGATTCAGCTTCTATTTGCACCATTCCAATTTCCAGATTTCAAATAAAACTGTCAAAGGAACTGTAATATTCTGGTCCTGTTTTTCAGGAATTACATTAACTACAGAAAATAGAACTAATAGAAGCAGCTTACATGTCCAAGTAATCCGAAACAGCCTGTCAAAATATTTCAACAGGCTGAAAAAGTCAGAAAAAGCAGGCCCTGTCTTTTTGTCTCTCCAGACTTATAAGCTGTGATTTCTGCAATTCCATTTAAACCTCGCAAAGAGTTTATGCGATACAAGCATATTTTGTGATTTTGTGATCATCAAAAAATCATTTTTTGTGGGTTTGCAGGAATATAAAAACTTTGTATAACCTATTTACTATCCCTTTATGTTATATTATCAAAAGATCCTGGTTAGATTTTTCAGTGCTGAGCAAATGCCCTTAAACCAACAAAGACAACCGGCAAATCAAATTCAATTAAGTCAAAGCACAAGTCACACAATTGAGAGAAATTCCACATGGATTAGTCATTCTACTTCAGATTAAAGATTATTAAACTTATGCAAATAAACTAAAGTGATAAAGGTATTTGACCTATATTCAGTAAGATTGAGGTCAAGTTATGGTGATTTATGACTGTATCTATCAATGTAATCTGGTTTGATAAGTCAGAAGATATAAATATAAGTACTTCACTAGTACTTCTACTGACAAATTACTATATAGTCTTAAATAGTCACTAGATTTATTGCCTTTTACTTATCAAAATTTGGTGATAAAATGTCAAATCTACTAATAAATACTCAAGGAAAATGTCTTATACCATGCATGCTTTTGGTTTTTGCATATTTAATGAAAATTCTTAATTTTCATTATCTAATTTAGGCTAATGAAATATTTTGTATTTGTCTACTTTTTTCAAATTCTAAATTGAGGGATCTTTAAAGTGCCTAGGCTGTAGCACACATGGCCATCTGAGCGACTGAAAGCTTTTTATATGTCAGCCCCTGGGACCTACATCACTGACTAGGGAAAAACAGGTTGAAAAATCCAAAGTATTATCTTGCCCATCTTTAACTTATAATTAGGTAAATTTTACAGAAATAAAAAAGAATTTTATCACAAAATTAGATGACATATCGTCACGCTTAAAAATGTTTACAAATTTATAACCAATTTCCCTTTTTTTCTTGGTACTAATTCTGACTTAACTATTTCACACTTCTGCAACTCTTATCAGTACTTGGCAGCCAACAATAGGAGTTTCCATGACGATTTAACCTAATCAAAATTCTTTTATTTTGGAGTTTTAAAAGATATATTTAACTAGTCTGTATTAAATAATCAGACATTGTTTATTTCATGTCAAACTGTGCAAGAAACAGTAAACGGGGGGAGACACTGTACAGAAGAATGTATGTTGCAGAAGGCAGAAAGGGGGAGGTTAAAAGGATTGTAAAGAGGTTTTCTAAATTTTTTATGTGTGTCGGGGTTACTGATAGCTTCAATTTGCATCGTTCCAATTATCATTCCAATGTCTGTGGTTCTTGCAATTCCACTAAAACTAAATCGTTTTATGACGCCACTAGAGGGGAACTGCATAGATATTAAAAGTAGCTTCCGGTAGCTCCAAATTGATGCTATCAGTGTTCCCGATACACAATTAAAGTTTAGAAAACCTCTTTACAACCGCTTTAACTTTGAGGGTTTGAAAGCCAACCTAATTTTGTTTAAGCCAACCTATGAACCATAAGGTTAGGGGATAGTCTATGTACCCAACCAAACCCAAAATACGAGGCTTGCTGAGAGAATACAGTGTATTTACCAAGATTTTAGGGTTAATCTAATTTTTAGTAGCAAGATAATGCCTCTTCTGTAAAACTTTACCCCTATACAAAACTTCTGACATTGATGATTTGTCGTCTGGGTGAGGGACAGAGAATAATTTATCACGTTCGTGTCAGACAGCAAACACAGATCAAAATGGCATTAATGAAGGAATCCATACGGTTGGAAACCAGGGCTTTAAGAAGTCAAGATTATTTTGATTTTTAGTTATCAAGAGAACACTAACCATGTTTGTGCTTCAGGAATGATATCATCAACAACAACATAAATCATAGCACCAGCTGCAAAGGCAAGAGCATATGGCAGGATGGGTTCAGCAATTACAATAGCAGCTGCTCCAAGAACACCAGCTATGGGTTCTACTAATCCACTTAATTGACCATACCTAAACAAAAACAGAAAACAAGCTTTATTTCTACTGTTCTGTTTTTCAAACCACATTGCTGTACTGTAAAGTTATCTAACAAAGGGAAGTAAATCTAGAAATAACACTAAAAGACCACAATAAATTTGTATTACTTGAGACCATGTGAATCACTATAAGGTATTTACTATGAGATTACATAAAGGAATTTCAAAGTTGTGCTTTATGAAATGGTACTTACCAAAAACATTTCCATAAGGACATGCCCGAACCTCTTAAAGGTAAACTAACAGCTAAACCTTCAGGAAAATTTTGAATACCAATTCCTATCGCTAAATTTCTGTAATAGACAGAAGTATAAGTGCAATATTGCATTACTGTTGAAATATGTTTACACATAACATTCATAATAAAGTAAGAATTGGTTCATTTGAATATATACACATTTAACTGGATATAGGGCCTAGTAGTAACATTAACTGATAACAAAATATAAATCAAATCAGGAATCAGAGTCTAAAATATTGCATAAACAAATGGATGTTTGCTAATAAAAACAGTCAAAAATCTTATAAAATTTGAAATTGAGAACCAAACTTACCTAGCACTTTCAAAAGTAGCTATTTTAGTTTTACCCACTGCACCAAAACCTACTCCTACAGCTAAACCCTCTGGTAAAAAACATAACAAGTATTGCTTATAGGTATTATAATGACATTGCAAAAGAATCTTTAATAAGAGCCGATTTCCAAATTCACATTAATTTTTTTTGTAAAATTTGCAACAACATAAGTAATAAAAAAAATTATGAATATGAATATTACAATAACAAAATATTTTCACTGTTAAAGGGACAGATGCCCCATTTGCAGGGGTTGATCTTTAATCTTGAAAATATGTAAATAGTCTTCTGAAGTACTAGAAATGTACGAAAATTGCATAATTCCTTTAAAATTACTACAAACAAGGCATTTTATTCACTTTTCCTAATTTTTTTTATATATCTTATCTTGATGAGTCATCATTTTAACATACAAACACAGATAATTCTGGTCACACATGGATTTGAAGGCTCAAATTTCAACAATGAGCTTGGAACACTATTAATGATTGGCTCAGCTAAAAAATTCCAATCTCTGAGACTAAAGTATGATTGGTGAAAAAAATGGCCCACCTGTCCCTTTAAAATAATACTCAATACATCAATTTTAGAGTGATATAGAAATATTAAAACAGAGCCTAAATATTATATAAATCTGAAATATTACCTGGAATGTTATGTATAGTGACAGCTATTATTAACAATAAAATACGTTTCCAACTACTTGCTGAATAACCACTAGATTTATTATAATCTTCTATATTATTATCATCTTGATAATTGTTACTAACATTTAGACCACCACCAGACACTGGTTTTCTTTGCCGAGCTGCTCTGGTATTTTTATAAGGTCCTATAACAACAAAATATATTTTTACAATAGTTAAAAAAAATATTGATGTCAAATCAGTGCAAAAAACATCAATATGAGCAGTTCACAATACTTTTAGGTAGTTTGCTTTAAATAGTAATAAGGGTAAACACTATAGATGGCTACTTTGTATAGTTTAGATTGTTACTTTATCTACCCAGTTTTTTAAGCCTGTTTCCTGATCCTTTTCATAATGTAAAGTTTATGAATAGAATTTGTTTGTGCCCTGCTCTTGTGCTTGCCCCATGCTTTACTGATGTGACCATTATTAGGTGAAAGCTGAATTAAATGACAAACACAGGGTTTACTCCTTTTCATTACTGAAAAGAAGACATACACCCACCAGCAGCTTTGATTGCAAGTACAAATCATTGTTTGTAGCCTGTAAGAGTGAGCACCAGCCAAGTGTGAACGGACAGACGAATGACAATATGTTTCCATACTACGTGTGGGCATATAACATCAAAAGAATCCATAAAGAATTGTTGCTTGAAGAGTGAGCAAAAGCATTATAATGTGGGAGGACAAAAATTATAAATCTTCTGCTGATCACTTTGTGTTTGATTTTTGAAGACTTATAGGTCGACCAGTATCTTAAACCTTATGGCTCACTATCAATTTTCTACAAGTATATTCCTTTGTAAGTTTAAAATTCAAATTACCTTCTGTTTCACTGTTAACTTGTATAGATTGTAAACTATTCGATATATCACCATCTTTATTTAATTTACCACCATTATCTAGTGATAGTGCTAGGTTTGTGCTACTTCCACCCTGCAAAGTATATAAACTTTAGCTTAAAATTAAGGATATCACGTCTGCTAAAAAAAACAGAATACAAGTAACATTTGATAACTTAACATAAGCTTATAGCAAATAAAATTCAACGTATGTAGTCAATTTTATGTGGGTTGTCTCTAAATACTATTGATAATATCTTCATTACAACTTGCTGTACCTCTTTCCAGATAGAAATATGGAAGCCTGTTTTCTTACAATCAAATGACAACACCTGCCACCTGAATTTTTCCCAAATTTCCAGGGCATTACTGCTATCAATAACAACAATAGCACATTTTATTCAATAATAAAGGCCTTAAGTTCCTAATACAGCAATATGTCCTATCTTCCCCTTCTTATCTTTTATAAGCTTATGTAATTTAATGCAATGTATGTTATTCTGTCTCAATTTGGTTTTTAACAGTTGGTACAGGAAGACTACTTATTTCATATCAACCTACCAAATGAGGCATCAAGACATCAGCCCCGTAAACAAACACAGCACCCAAAGCAAATCCTACAGCTACTGGTATAAATGCCCATTGTCCATCTTCACCATATAATTTAGATTGTTCAGCTGTTTCTATGGCTGGAGCTAATAATGACCAGTATGAAGCTGCTGTCATTACCTGCAATGAAAGCCCAAATAAAACATGATACATTCAAAATTCCACAGGCATATAGAGAGATTATTAATGACATCATAAACATAAGTTTATAGCAAAAATGAATAATCTTACAGATGCTTTGTTTTCTAATTTGTTTTCTTTTCATACATAGATAAGATAAGAATCTCTTTTCGCTTACCCCAGCAGCAAATCCAAGACTACCATCTAATATCTTTCTCTGAAGAAAAAATCCAAAACAAACTATATTAGCAACCAGGTAAGGTAAGCTTATTATAAAATGAGACAGTTATACTGATAGCAGATTTAAGTCAGGTGCAAAAGGGTGAGGGCAGATGGATGTGTTTAAAGACAATTCTACTAATATCTGTTAGTAGCCCTTTTCTTGTCATTTCATTCCTTCTTAACCTTTTAATCAGTGACTGTAAATTAAATATGCCTACATCATCATATTATACTGGTAGGCCTACTAATAGTACTATCAACTCCCCTTAATGCATAAGCTTCTCCATTGAGATCATACATCACTTTGCCCATATGTTGAAAGCATTAAGCTTAAATCATACAGGTACAATATCATTTTCATTTAAGCCTACAATGATATCAAACATGGTGGCTGAGCTATAATCTATAATCAACGTGGATTGGGAAATTTAGTGTTAAAGCATTGAGCGTGAGGTTTGCAATTATATTTACCTGCCCACTCTGGAATACAAATACAAGACCAGAACCCAGTGCTGTCAATCCCCATGTAAATAAAGTTCCCAACAAAGCTTGCCATACAGGATTTATTCCTTCGATCATCTTTATTTCTATTTCTTCAAAAAAGCAAAGTGCAAGTTGTCCATAGTAGACCTTTTGAGGTTTTCAAGAATGAAAACTAATCAAGGGGTGCAACTCTCAATACACTTCTTACGACCGGAAGTTTATAATAACATAGCAACGCTTCCAACATGGCTGCCATTGAAGAAAATAAATCGAATATGAATGACACTTCAACTTTTGAAGCTCCGGCCCCTGATTCTAAAGGTGAATTTGAAATTCATAGAATGGATACTGATATTCTGGTTGTAGATAAAGAAACTCCATTTGCCGAAGTGCTTGAAAATGTTATTTCTGATAATATACTTCAAGAAGAAGACGAAGAAGAAGATTTTGATGAAAATGTAGAGTTGTCTCCGGGTGGGGTTTTAGATGAAGAAACCATCGGTCGTGGTTTATCTAATTTGGGTCGGACTGCAGATGGAATGCACCAAGTTTATCTTCACTTGACAGTACCAGGCTTCAATTTGATTGACATCAGCATCCTGCAAGAGTATGTCCATTTACAAAAAGTGGAGTTTCCTCATAATGAGTTGACTGATCTGTCAGTTTTGAGTAATCTACCACATCTTCTCATCCTAGATGCATCACACAATAAACTGACGACCATCTTGGATTTTACACCACCAAAAAACCTTCAAATAGTTGACTTGTCGTATAATGAAATTGAAGTCATAACAGATTTGTCTGCTCATCATTCCTTGAAGAAACTCAACTTAAGTTACAACAAAATCTCAGAAATTAATGGTCTCTCTGGCTGTAAACGCTTGGAGGATTTAAATTTGGCACACAATCGAATCAAATGCATGAAAAATTTAGATGGATTACCAATTCAAGTACTAAATTTAGGACACAATGAGTTGAACATGATCGAGAACCTGGATAGTTTAGATCGTTTAAGAAGTTTGGATTTATCTGGGAACAAAGTAAGAAGTTTGGCTGGCGTAGAAGGACATGATTTATTAGAATTTCTTAATTTGGAGGATAATGAAGTCATAGATTTAGCTGAAATCAAGTACCTCAAAGATTTAAGAATGTTCAGAAGTATTGATCTACATAGAAATCCCATTCAAGAGTTACCAGAGTACAGATTGTGTATTTTGTTTCGCTTACAATCTTTAACAGAATTAGATAAGCATAAAGTTGATGCTGAAGAAAAGGTAGCAGCCAGAAATATGTTTGATCCACCAGCTGAAGTTGTTGCTGCTAGAGATCACATCATGCATGTGGTTTACTCTTTCCTTCAACCAGCACAGATTCATGACAGGTATTTAGCAATTTTAGCGAGACATTTTCAGATGGTTATAGACCAAAGATTCGAGCACATTTGATGGTCTTTTGTGGACATTTAGATATATGTCCTTATCAGGATAACTGAATTTCAATACCTTCATTAGGAATTTTGGCATGAGCAAGGCATAAAATGAATTCGATTCATATTATAATATTCACCTGAAAGCTAAGCATAAAATTTGAAACTGTTTTTTTTTAATGTTTTGTGTAATCTTTTTTTTACATTTCAGTACCCTACCATCATCAGATACACCATATCCAATGTTAGTTTTAGTGGGTCCACAAGGTTCTGGAAAGAAAGATTTAGGATTGAAGTTGGTGGAAGAGTTCTCAGATTTCTTTGGTTTTGGTGTGTCACATACAACAAGGAGTCCTTACACTGGAGAAGAGAATGGATTTGATTACCACTTTGTATCTTTAGAAAAGTTTGAAGATGACATCAAAATGGGTAAATTTCTTCAAACCTGTCAACATCATGGTTCATGGTACGGCTTACAAATGGATTCCATACAAAGCGTTGCCAAAGATGGCCTGGCTTGTGTGGTTCACATGGAATTGGAAGGCGTCCTCACTTTGAAAAATACCCATTTTGAACCTCGATATGTTCTGATAATGCCACTGGACAAAGAAAGTCATGAGAGACGTTTACGTGATCGTGGTATTTTTACTGATGAAGAAATTCTAGAAATTGTGAAAACAGCCGAGACATACAGTAGTTATAATCAAGATCATCCTGGATTCTTTGACATGATGGTTAACTCTAATGATATACAAGAAGCTTATATTCAGCTTCGAAAGTTGGTTATGGATTACTTAGGTATTGGTCCACCATCACCCACTACAGAGAATCAACTTGAATCACCATCTAAGGTTGAAGCTGTTGATCATTTTCCAACACCAAATAACACCACCAACATCCTGACTAGAACATGGTCACGACCGAGTATGAGTGAGAGCCTGTCCATTCGAGCACCCTCTGGCATTGTGGAAGAAGAATCCTTTAAGTTAAGATTAAGTGCTGCAAAAGGCGTGGTAGCAGGCTATATTCCACCATTATATGAAAAACTTCTTGAAAGTTGTCCAAGAACAGCACCTCAGTCAGCGGGAAACCAAATTGGTCTTGGTGATGATCAAAGAGCTCTATCAGCTCCTGCCAAAAATACAGGTCGTAAGGGTCCAATTCGAATGGATTCTCCAGACTCTAGTGCCAGTAACATCTCAACTTCAGATCTATCAGATCTTGATTCTGCTGCAGAATTACATAAGGGCAATCTTGACCCCTCTCATAAATTTAAAACTGTAGTGAACCCTCTAGAATTTCCTGATGACCTAATGAAATCCAATAATTCTTCAGCACTAAATGCCCCCAGACCACCGTCAACCAATAGACCTGATTCTCAGAATTCTAAACGTTACCGTCCTGGATCAGAGAAGCGTATGGTTTTACCACCCATACAACCTGTTCATTAACGGTGTTTTTGTTACCACTTCAAACCTTCAATGTGTACAATGGAAATACAATGTAATCTTTTTAAGACTGTTTTGATTATTGTATGCTTTCATTTAAAAACTCAGATGAATGATTATACTATAATGATGAAGTGCATGTCCAAACAAGCATTTTAATCATGAAAAGTATGAATATCATGTTGTATAATCATAATACAATGCTACCAATTTACCACAGAGAGCTTTTACAGAAACAATTCCAAGTTATGTAGCTTTGTTGTTTGTTTATCTGTGATTGAATTGTACAAAATATTATTTATATATAATGTTAATTTAAATTCTCTGTAATATACATGTCAACATTTAGATGTTTGGGTTGTTTTTACATATCTGAAACAAGAGTTTCATAGTTAAATGCATGATAACATTAATGGATCAATTTGTGTCAATGATGTTTCATGCATGTGAGTAACAATGAGGGTTCAATGATGGTTCCATGCATCTTGAGTGACAATGATGGTTCCATGCATCTTGAGTGACAATGATTGTGTCAAGACATCTGAGTGACAATGATGGTTCCATGCATTTTGAGTGACAATGATTGTGTCAAGACATCTTGAGTGACAATGATTGTGTCAAGACATCTTGAGTGACAATGATTGTGTCAAGACATCTGAGTGATGATGATGGTTCCATGCATCTTGAGTGACAATGATTGAGTCAATGCATCTTATGTGACAATGATTGTGTCAAGGCATCTGATGATAATGGTTCCATGCATCTGAATGATTGTTGCTTGTAAGTACGATGAGTTCTGGATTTAGAGTGACAATGATGGTTGCTTCATGTATCCTAAGGGACATTGATAATTGTATGCATCTTGATTGCTTGGATGAATGCCAATCCATATTGAAAGGTGCATCATTTTTTGAAAGGTGATCAACTTTAATAAACCCATAAGAGCCCATATCAACTTTTGATTGAGTGTTAGTAGTAATGTGTAGACCACACCAAAAAATAATCAAAAAACCTTGTGCAATTTATATTAATTTATGTGATGAAAAGTATAAGTGTTACAAGATACGAACTTGTTGTTCAGAAATGCAAAATCTCAAAAAGTTTTAAATACACATGGAATAACAAGAAGTTATCAAATACAACTAAACAATGATATTGCAGGTTTGAACCAAATTCTGCATGATTCAGTTCTGTTTGTTAACTAACAAAAAGACAAAAATATAACAAAATAATGATGATGATACTGACATGATTAATCCAAAACAATATATTTAGTTCTCGTTCTAAACTTAACTAAGTATTTATAAAATATAACAAAACAATAATCATGTTGGCATGATTCAGTTATTTTCAAAACTTACAAAAAATTATCAAATATAACAAACCAATTATGATTTTGTCATGATCTAATTATTCTAAGCAATGATCCATACAATGATGTTTGCATGATTTATTTCTTATTTTAAACTTAATAATATATAACAAAATTTGGCAAGACAATAATGATGCTTGCATATTTCAGTTATCGTTCTTTAATTACCATGGATTTATAAAATATAACAAAACAATAATCATGTTTGCATGATTCAGTTATTATTCTAAACTTACAAAGAGATGATCAAAAATAACAAAAATAATCATGTTTGCATGATTCATTTATTATTCTAAACTTACAAAGAGATGATCAATTATAACACAAAAATAATCAAGTTTGCATGATTCAGTTATTATTCTAAACTTACAAAGAGATGATCAATTATAACACAAAAATAATCAAGTTTGCATGATTCAGTTATTATTCTAAACTTACAAAGAGATGATCAATTATAACACAACAAAAATAATGATGATTTGCATGATTCAAAACTTTCAAAGCTTTTATCCAATATAGCACAAAAATGGTTCAGATCTCATTCCAAACTTACAAAGGTTTTTTTTTTCAACAAAAGTAACAAAACAATGATAATTTTTGAATGAATCTTGCTCAAATGATTATCTTAAAGGATGGCAGATCAATTTATTGTAGTTTTTATAATTTTTTTCTATAGCACTAGTTACTAAAATCTATACCCAAGCCTCCCATCCTTGCCAAACACGACCCAATATATTGGGATCAGTAGCTTGATCTATTAAGGCTTCAACTTGTTGTTCAACTGTTAGTCCTGTAGAAGGTAAAGTAGCACGAACATTGTCCTTAGCATCTCCTAATACACACTTCTCAAAATGTT
>NW_008708477.1:100001-101118 GCF_000327385.1 Lottia gigantea | reverse complement strand
CCCAATGAATGAAGTATTTTTAAAGAAATTATTCTATTTACATAACAACCGCCAAAAATAGCGCATTGCCCCTTTAAATTCACACTCTTGACCTATTAGGTCACAGCAACACAGCTTCAGCAACACAATTTCTAATCAATTGCCCAAAATGAGGATGCATGAATATATGTTCAAACAAATCCATGATTATAGAGGATCAAATATCTTAACCATAATATATCTTACCTATCAGCCGTAGGAGGATATTGTTGATGTATTTTATGTATACAATATATAAAGTTATCAGGTTTTGATAACTGTAAAGATGAGATATTGTTGATAATATAGGTATGGAATTCTCCTTCAGTCTCTTGCTCTTTAACTTCCAGATATTTCAATATCATTCCTACAACTTCCCCTGTAGCTGTATAGACAGGTTTTGATTTATCACACATTAAAAATGCTACTGTTGTGAAAAACCTAAAAATAAATAAGACTTTAATAATGATGTACATGTACAGTCTGGACCATAAGGTGGAAATTCACAGGTTACACTTACTTGTGACTATCTACAGGACAGTCTGGACCATGGGGTGGAAATTTACGGGTTATAACTTACTTGTGTCTATCTACAGGACAGTCTGGACCATAAGGTGGAAATTCACAGGTTACACTTACTTGTGTCTATCTACAGGACAGTCTGGACCATGGGGTGGAAATTTACAGGTTATAACTTACTTGTAACTATCTACAGGACAGTCTGTACCATAGGGTGGAAATTCACAGGTTACACTTACTTGTGTCTATCTACAGGACAGTCTGGACCATGGGGTGGAAATTTACGGGTTATAACTTACTTGTGTCTATCTACAGGACAGTCTGGACCATAAGGTGGAAATTCACAGGTTACAACTTACTTGTGTCTATCTACAGGACAGTCTGGACCATAGGGTGGAAATTTACAGGTTATAACTTACTTGTGTCTATCTAGAGGACAGTCTGGACCATAGGGTGGAAATTTACAGGTTATAACTTACTTGTGTCTATCTACAGGACAGTCTGTACCATAGGGTGGAAATTTACAGGTTATAACTTACTTGTGTCTATCTACAGGACAGTCTGTACCATAGGGTGGAAA
>NW_008708477.1:96298-97327 GCF_000327385.1 Lottia gigantea | reverse complement strand
ATACACAGATAAAAATGTATGGAATCTACAATATTGTATATATACCACATTGTGAAATCTAGAGAATAGCCAATAGAACATCATGAAATCTAAAATGATGAAATATGCTACATTGTGAAATCTAAAATAGGGCCTTGACAACTTTATAGAATTAAGAACACAATAATATCTATGCACTATACAATTGTATACAACATTGTGAAATCTAGAATACACTGATAAAACAATTATTAAATCAACAATATTGTCAATACAAAATAATGAATCTAGAATTCATTGGCAATAAAATTTCAGAAGCTTAGCAAAAGAAAATCATAAAATCTAGACTCCAACAAATATTAACAGATCAGAAAAGATGTCAGAGAAAAATACCTGGGCAGTTCCAGAATTAAAATCATATTGATTAAGATCATCACTAAGACTACTCTCTTCTATATTCTGGGTAGATATATTATAGGAAGAAAATAGAGATTCTTCTTCTTCTCCTTGTCTGGTCTCTTTAACTTCATTTCTTATTGATACAAATCTTTTCTTTCTTTCTAATGGTGACTACAAAATACAAATTTACAATATATACCTTTTGTGTTGTTTTTTTCAAATGGTGGCTACAAAATACAAATTCACAAAAGACTGATTTTTCATTCAAATCTCTTTTCCTTAAAATTGTTACAACAAATGAAAATTTTTACCTTACACTTTCAAAAATGTTACTCAATTTACTAAATGGTGTTAATGGGCATGGTTAAGCTACAGGAACACAAGATACCACTTTGCATCTCAGTTTCATGGATCTCAAACTGAAATGTCATGTCCAAGGCCTTATTATCCTGAACTCATGAAATGTAAGGAGACCACGGTGTATTAGTGAAATATTGACCTAAAGGTCTATACTCACATCTAATTCAGCTTTAAATTCAAACATCTTCTCACAATCTAATATATTATCTAATAGAAACTGGCCCTTTAATAATATATAAGATGTGTGCGTTACACAATACATAGTGCTAAGTCAGATTTCCAAATACATGT
>NW_008708477.1:76988-77515 GCF_000327385.1 Lottia gigantea | reverse complement strand
GTCACCCACGATATTCAGATGGATTCCAAATTTCAGATAGCTTAAATAATAATGAACACAATTCATGCAAAGGTCTGACTACTTTGGTCTCAGACTACTGTTAGTAATGTTAAAAAGGTTTTAGGTTTGACTGTAGTACTTACTGTGTAGATAGTAATATTATATTATGACTAAATGTAAATATCCAATTCTCAAACAGATTAATATGTTTATTTGGTAGCAGTTCTCTGAAAAGAAAACAAAATCATACTTTAAAATGCAGTCTAATTTCAATGATTATTTGCTAGGATAATAAGATTCAAGGATCCTATCTACCAGCTGGTGCCTACTTAGTCAAATACATTTCTTGAAATATCAGGACCTATTTTCAGATGAGTCAACAGCAATACTGCAGATTTCTCAGCATTATTTTCTAGTCATTCTTAATAATATGATGAATATGAATGATTTCATGATTCCCATCCAACATGTGATGAGATCATTATTTATATGAATTTAGAAATATTAAAACAGAATTTAAAACAACA
>NW_008708477.1:0-76938 GCF_000327385.1 Lottia gigantea | reverse complement strand
AATTAGATAAGCATAAAGTTGATGCTGAAGAAAAGTTAGCAGCCAGAAATATGTTTGATCCACCAGCTGAAGTTGTTGCTGCTAGAGATCACATCATGCATGTGGTTTACTCTTTCCTTCAACCAGCACAGATTCATGACAGGTATTTAGCAATTTTAGCGAGACATTTTCAGATGGTTATAGACCAAAGATTCGAGCACATTTGATGGTCTTTTGTGGACATTTAGATATATGTCCCTATCAGGATAACTGAATTTCAATACCTTCATTAGGAATTTTGGCATGAGCAAGGCATAAAATGAATTCGATTCATATTATAATATTCACCTGAAAGCTAAGCATAAAATTTGAAACTGTTTTTTTTTAATGTTTTGTGTAATCTTTTTTTTACATTTCAGTACCCTACCATCATCAGATACACCATATCCAATGTTAGTTTTAGTGGGTCCACAAGGTTCTGGAAAGAAAGATTTAGGATTGAAGTTGGTGGAAGAGTTCTCAGATTTCTTTGGTTTTGGTGTGTCACATACAACAAGGAGTCCTTACACTGGAGAAGAGAATGGATTTGATTACCACTTTGTATCTTTAGAAAAGTTTGAAGATGACATCAAAATGGGTAAATTTCTTCAAACCTGTCAACATCATGGTTCATGGTACGGCTTACAAATGGATTCCATACAAAGCGTTGCCAAAGATGGCCTGGCTTGTGTGGTTCACATGGAATTGGAAGGCGTCCTCACTTTGAAAAATACCCATTTTGAACCTCGATATGTTCTGATAATGCCACTGGACAAAGAAAGTCATGAGAGACGTTTACGTGATCGTGGTATTTTTACTGATGAAGAAATTCTAGAAATTGTGAAAACAGCCGAGACATACAGTAGTTATAATCAAGATCATCCTGGATTCTTTGACATGATGGTTAACTCTAATGATATACAAGAAGCTTATATTCAGCTTCGAAAGTTGGTTATGGATTACTTAGGTATTGGTCCACCATCACCCACTACAGAGAATCAACTTGAATCACCATCTAAGGTTGAAGCTGTTGATCATTTTCCAACACCAAATAACACCACCAACATCCTGACTAGAACATGGTCACGACCGAGTATGAGTGAGAGCCTGTCCATTCGAGCACCCTCTGGCATTGTGGAAGAAGAATCCTTTAAGTTAAGATTAAGTGCTGCAAAAGGCGTGGTAGCAGGCTATATTCCACCATTATATGAAAAACTTCTTGAAAGTTGTCCAAGAACAGCACCTCAGTCAGCGGGAAACCAAATTGGTCTTGGTGATGATCAAAGAGCTCTATCAGCTCCTGCCAAAAATACAGGTCGTAAGGGTCCAATTCGAATGGATTCTCCAGACTCTAGTGCCAGTAACATCTCAACTTCAGATCTATCAGATCTTGATTCTGCTGCAGAATTACATAAGGGCAATCTTGACCCCTCTCATAAATTTAAAACTGTAGTGAACCCTCTAGAATTTCCTGATGACCTAATGAAATCCAATAATTCTTCAGCACTAAATGCCCCCAGACCACCGTCAACCACTAGACCTGATTCTCAGAATTCTAAACGTTACCGTCCTGGATCAGAGAAGCGTATGGTTTTACCACCCATACAACCTGTTCATTAACGGTGTTTTTGTTACCACTTCAAACCTTCAATGTGTACAATGGAAATACAATGTAATCTTTTTAAGACTGTTTTGATTATTGTATGCTTTCATTTAAAAACTCAGATGAATGATTATACTATAATGATGAAGTGCATGTCCAAACAAGCATTTTAATCATGAAAAGTATGAATATCATGTTGTATAATCATAATACAATGCTACCAATTTACCACAGAGAGCTTTTACAGAAACAATTCCAAGTTATGTAGCTTTGTTGTTTGTTTATCTGTGATTGAATTGTACAAAATATTATTTATATATAATGTTAATTTAAATTCTCTGTAATATACATGTCAACATTTAGATGTTTGGGTTGTTTTTACATATCTGAAACAAGAGTTTCATAGTTAAATGCATGATAACATTAATGGATCAATTTGTGTCAATGATGTTTCATGCATGTGAGTAACAATGAGGGTTCAATGATGGTTCCATGCATCTTGAGTGACAATGATGGTTCCATGCATCTTGAGTGACAATGATTGTGTCAAGACATCTGAGTGACAATGATGGTTCCATGCATTTTGAGTGACAATGATTGTGTCAAGACATCTTGAGTGACAATGATTGTGTCAAGACATCTTGAGTGACAATGATTGTGTCAAGACATCTGAGTGATGATGATGGTTCCATGCATCTTGAGTGACAATGATTGAGTCAATGCATCTTATGTGACAATGATTGTGTCAAGGCATCTGATGATAATGGTTCCATGCATCTGAATGATTGTTGCTTGTAAGTACGATGAGTTCTGGATTTAGAGTGACAATGATGGTTGCATCATGTATCCTAAGGGACATTGATAATTGTATGCATCTTGATTGCTTGGATGAATGCCAATCCATATTGAAAGGTGCATCATTTTTTGAAAGGTGATCAACTTTAATAAACCCATAAGAGCCCATATCAACTTTTGATTGAGTGTTAGTAGTAATGTGTAGACCACACCAAAAAATAATCAAAAAACCTTGTGCAATTTATATTAATTTATGTGATGAAAAGTATAAGTGTTACAAGATACGAACTTGTTGTTCAGAAATGCAAAATCTCAAAAAGTTTTAAATACACATGGAATAACAAGAAGTTATCAAATACAACTAAACAATGATATTGCAGGTTTGAACCAAATTCTGCATGATTCAGTTCTGTTTGTTAACTAACAAAAAGACAAAAATATAACAAAATAATGATGATGATACTGACATGATTAATCCAAAACAATATATTTAGTTCTCGTTCTAAACTTAACTAAGTATTTATAAAATATAACAAAACAATAATCATGTTGGCATGATTCAGTTATTTTCAAAACTTACAAAAAATTATCAAATATAACAAACCAATTATGATTTTGTCATGATCTAATTATTCTAAGCAATGATCCATACAATGATGTTTGCATGATTTATTTCTTATTTTAAACTTAATAATATATAACAAAATTTGGCAAGACAATAATGATGCTTGCATATTTCAGTTATCGTTCTTTAATTACCATGGATTTATAAAATATAACAAAACAATAATCATGTTTGCATGATTCAGTTATCATTTTAAACTTACAAACAGATGATCAAAGACAACAAAAATAATCATGTTCGCATGATTCATTTATTATTCTAAACTTACCAAGAGATGATCAAAGATAACACAAAAATAATCAAGTTCGCATGATTCAGTTATTATTCTAAACTTACAAAGAGATGATCAAATATAACACAAAAATAATCAAGTTTGCATGATTCATTTATTATTCTAAACTTACAAAGAGATGATCAATTATAACACAAAAATAATCAAGTTTGCATGATTCAGTTATTATTCTAAACTTACAAAGAGATGATCAATTATAACACAACAAAAATAATCAAGTTTGCATGATTCAGTTATTATTCTAAACTTACAAAGAGATGATCAATTATAACACAAAAATAATCAAGTTTGCATGATTCAGTTATTATTCTAAACTTACAAAGAGATGATCAATTATAACACAAAAATAATCAAGTTTGCATGATTCAGTTATTATTCTAAACTTACAAAGAGATGATCAATTATAACACAACAAAAATAATGATGATTTGCATGATTCAAAACTTTCAAAGCTTTTATCCAATATAGCACAAAAATGGTTCAGATCTCATTCCAAACTTACAAAGGTTTTTTTTTTCAACAAAAGTAACAAAACAATGATAATTTTTGAATGAATCTTGCTCAAATGATTATCTTAAAGGATGGCAGATCAATTTATTGTAGTTTTTATAATTTTTTTCTATAGCACTAGTTACTAAAATCTATACCCAAGCCTCCCATCCTTGCCAAACACGACCCAATATATTGGGATCAGTAGCTTGATCTATTAAGGCTTCAACTTGTTGTTCAACTGTTAGTCCTGTAGAAGGTAAAGTAGCACGAACATTGTCCTTAGCATCTCCTAATACACACTTCTCAAAATGTTTAATAGCTGGACTTCTACTGTGACCCAAATATAACTCATCCCTGAAATAATCAATTAAATTTCTATGTTTTTGGTGTTACAAAATAAGTATAAAATAGTTTATGTCCCTTGAATAATTATGACTGTTTGCACTGAGCTAAAGAAATTGAAGGACACAATGATATTTTACAAGAATAACACCTTCAGCTGTGTACCAGCTGATCCTTGGACAAACCTCTGGCAATGACCTTTTAGTCGACTGGAATAATGAGGATAAAGGACTTATTTAAGATCAACAGACAAAGCTTAAAATCCACAAATAACATTTCCTTGACATAAGCAGCCATGTAATTTCACTGCTCAAGTTGACTAACCTACAGCTTGTCTTCAAATAAAGTGGTTACAATTTATAACAGATGTCAATATTTTGATATGGATATATTTAGCAAACAGGCTTAATCTTTTTATGAAATGAAGGTCTGAATATTAATGTTAAAATATTACTGCTAATAAAGAATATGAAATATATATTACTTTGTTATATGACAGGGATTGTCTCCTTTAAATTTTCTCAGTGCATATTGTAATTTTTGTTTGGGATACCAGGTTGATTCTTCATCTTCATCATCATCATCTCTTGCTGTAAAACAATCATCATTAACTGTCAAACAGTTGGTAAAGCAATTTTATGTTTTAGTTTATATCAATCAAAATAGAAATCTATGTCCATTTTTTTTTACACCATGTGGGCTAATGAAGACGGGAAACACCATGCAAGGTGCAATGAGGGAAATTTTGCCAGGACAAGGGCATTAGCCTGCTCTTTCGATTTCCAAAATGTGCACAGCCTGTGGCACACGGGGGCCTCAGTTTATTGTCTCATCCGAATGACTAGACCTGCATCACTGACAAGGGGAAACCGAGAAATCTTAGAATGACTTTGCCAGCACAGGCACAATTTATGTTTTTGAATTTTTTTTCTTTTTCTGTAAAAAATTTTCAGAGAGAAGTGTATATTTTTTATTAAATGAAAATTACAAAAACTTTTCATCCAGGTAAAGATTTTTCAAACCTTTATTTTTTTTTTTATGTACTAATATTTCAGTATTACATCTTTTTTAATATTACATAGTTTTGAAGTAAAATTTCTTACCATCAGCTGTCATTAACATTTCATTTCTTTGTTTTTCAGCAAAATTCTAAAGAAAGAAAAATATTCCACATTGACTTCTATAAACAAAACTTTTGATACTACAGAATTTTGAACACTGATGTATGAATAAGTAATTCATGATGGAATAACTTGGTATAACTTATATCCATCCCCAAATAGTCCGAAATTTCATACAAAAAATTGACTGACTGTACTTACCAGCCAGTCTACAGAAGGTTCTTTAACAAAGACATCCATAGTATTAACTAGTAGATCATAATCTTGTCGTAGAGCTCTAGTAGTATGTATCATGGTATTTTCTAGTAATCCTTTAATCCCTAATGGTAGAGTTAGGTTGATAATCTGACGTGTCAATCTAAATGGCATCAACTCTGGTACTGGTAAAAACTACAAGAAAAATATGTTGCCTTTTAAACAGAAACTTTACTGATTATTTGGATAAGAACCCATCAAAATTTGTTTTTTTATCTTGATATTCTTTGTGTATTTGTAATCTAACAAGTTTCTACTACAGTCCTGTTCTAATGGCGTTATCTTTAAATAACCAATGAATGTTGAATAGCAAAACCAAAAGAGGCTGTCATATTACTCTACTTTGCATTTTGCTATTGCTCCATTCCTCATTTCCTATTTGTTTATACAGTAAAAGAAACTCATCTTCTGAAAAACATATTAAAGGGACAGGTGCACCATTTTGGAGGATTAATTTGAGTCTTGAATATATAGTCTTCTGAAGTATTAGGAATTTTACTCACTTTTGCAATATATATGTCTTTTCTATATATTACAGAGTATCTTAAATTTACGAGTCGTCATTTTAACATTCAAACTCAGATAATTCTGGACACACATGGATTTGAAGACTCAAATTTCGACCGTGAGCTGTGAACACTGATTGGCTTCGCTCAAAAATTCCCATTTCTGAGACTAAGGTGTGACTGGTCAAAAAATAATGAAGCACCTGGCCCTTTAAGTTTTGTGTCCTATTGGTTTTAATCAATTCATTCTGTGGTAATGTTCTACTCTATTTAGCATGATCATGGGTGCATTCGTAAAAATCCTGAGGGAATTTAAGACAAATACATTAAATATTTCCATTAATTACCTGTGTAGCTGATCCAAAATTATGACCAAAATCAATACCCACCATTCCTCCAGTCTTCAAATTGATCATAAAATTAGATAAATGTCTATCACCTATACCAAGGAAATATTGACAGATTGATATAGTAGCATGAGTTACTACTAATTCACACCGTAATACATGAAAGGCTTCTGGTGATGTACTCATTTGATGGAATGCTCGTCTGAAAGTAAAGTAAAGTTAAGTGTAAAGTTAAGTGTAAAGTAAAAGTAAAAAGTAAAAAGTAAAAGTAAAAAGTAAAAAGTAAAAAGTAAAAGTAAAAAGTAAAAAGTAAAAGTAAAAGTAAAAAGTAAAAGTAAAAGTAAAAGTAAAAGTAAAGTAAAGTAAAGTAAAGTAAAGTAAAGTAAAGTAAAGTAAAGTAAAGTAAAGTAAAGTAAAGTAAAGTAAAGTAAAGTAAAGTAAAGTAAAGTAAAGTAAAGTAAAGTAAAGTGTAGAGTGGTGTAGATAACAGAAACATCCATATTTTACAAATATAACTTTGGTCAAGAGGACCATGTCTTTCAGCTGGTCCTTTAGTCTTTGCAACATTCAGTTGTGTACTTGCATAAAATAAAAAAGAACAAACCTGAAGAGATCCCAGGGTACTTTATTTTCTTTCATTCTAAAATCTTTAATAGTTTCAGCTCTAGAGTAGTTCTGATATACTTTCTGATACATAGACTTAATACATCTTTTCTTAGCATCAAAATACTTATACGTCCAATTTTCATGTTGTTTACCTGGCCCTTGACTGGAAAATAATCATATTGAAATAACATTTGATCAATTCACACTTGATGGATTAAGTTTTGTCTGAACTGTCTGTAATAAGGCATTTTTATACTAGCTGGATCATTATATAATTATCGGCTTAAAAATACTTTTTGTTCCTAAAGACAGTAATGTATATCACATAAATAACTGTGAATCCAACAACGTTCAAGTAATTACCAAATAATTATGGTAATAGTAATTCATAGACTGCTCTAGTTTATCTAATGAATTGTTTACATACGAGCATTTGTTCAGTTATTCAGAGGTGTCAAGGTTGTAGCTAAAAAATATTCAGCTGGGGCTCATAACATATCCAAAATTTGGTCATGCGCTGTCTGGTTAAGCTGGCTGTTGGCTATTGTCTACCACTGCCGACCACCATAGCTACAACCTTGGGTTGTATGAAATCATTGGGCAATATGTAATTGAAACCAGTCATGATAATAAGTGAGAGAGCTTTTGGTCCATTTCAAAAATATAGACAGATACTCACTCTCCTAATATATATTTGCGTTCTTGTTCAGTTAATGCTCCATATACAAAATCTTTCAATGGAGTAGTATTGTTCATCCATTCTATTAAACCAACTCTACAAACACATTAAAGATACATATTATCCATTAGATGCCTTTTGCATGTATCAAACTTTTATGTGTTAATGGCCCATACCCCCCTGCACAATATATCTGATGATAAAAATGTATCATATGAACATATACAAGTTAAAATACATAAAAAAAATTACTGTAGAAAGTATAGATTCCTAAGCCTACTTATTCTTGCCATCTAAGTACCTACCTGGGTGTCATTGGTATAACTTGATATGTTTTTAAATGTAATTTTCTATGTCTGCACACAGGATCTTTATCAAAAACTTTATTCATGATGACAAATAACTGTTCAATCCTGGCATCTTGTCTTAAATCTTCTCCACCCTTTACTAGATAATGATAATCTTTCTCATCATTACCACGTATTGTTATTCTTTTAGGTCGTCGTAGTGATGACATTACCAATACCTACAAGGTAATAAAATAAAATATTGAATGGGATAGTCTTTTGTCTTAATCAAACTAAAAATCAGGCCGCGTATTTTCGAAACGATATTAGCGCTAGAATGTCCTAGGGCCTTAACATCTTACACTGTGTCTAGGACATCCTAGCGCTAAGATCGTTTTGAGAATATGTGGCCTTCAGAAGTTGCCGACACTATATTGACAAAAACAAGAAATTTGAAAATAAAAAGTTGAACATACATTTAACACATAAGACATATTACGCACATACTTACTGTGCATATGATACATGTATTCACATACAAAATAGCACATAATATTGTGAACATACCACATAAGAAATATTGTGATCATACATGTAACTAACACATAAGAAATATTGTGATCATGAACAGACATGTCACACAAAAGAAATATTGTGATCATACATCTTACTTACACTTAAGAAATATTGTGATCATGTATATGTAACACAAAAGAAATATTGTGATCATAAACATATGTGTAACACAAAAGTAATATTGTGATCATACATGTAACTAATGCATAAGAAATATTGTGATCATGTATATATATGTAACACAAAAGAAATATTGTGATCATAAACATATGTGTAACACAAAATAATATTGTGATCATATATGTAACTAACACATAAGAAATATTGTGATCATTTACATACATATAACACAAAAGAAATATTGTGATCAGAAACATACATGTAACACAAAAGACATTTTGTGATCATACATGTAAAACATAAGAAAATATTTAAAAGAAATACTGTGATCATACATGTAACACATAAGAAATATTGTGGTTTTGATAATGAATATATAAATGCCAAAAATATTGTGATCCTATATTGTGGTTTAAATGTCAAGCAACAGATGCATAAGTAATACTAAAAATAAAACATATAAAGAACATAATTACCCTTTCATCAAAGCCAGCAACTTTAACATGATATTCTGGTAATGGTTTACTTAATCCATCATATTGTCCTGTAAAAACACATGTATATACTTACACTTTCTGCAAATTTTCTAAGAAATTTTGGAATATTAATATCAACAATAAAATCCTTTATAGTAACTTGGTATCCATTTGCTGATACCATAACATAGATATTTGGATAGTAAATTAATAATGCATCTTTAGTCTAATTCAAAAAATGTACAAATGCAAAATAAACTCTTTATGAATTACCGGTAGCAGTACTACAAAATTAGGTTAGCCAGCTAATTAGCCAAATATGGCAATATCAAACAATTTAACTAAATGAATTTGGAATAACTGCATGCGCTTTGCATCTTGTAGAGAGTACCTACCTGGAATTTCTAGCTCTCTGCTATCTCTGTTAGGATTGAAATCTGCCAGCCATTGACAATATTCATGTAATGACAATGGTGGCACTAGCTTTCCACGACCTTTCTTATGTTTATCAAATTCACCATTTAATTTTACATGATGATTTACAAAATCCTGAAAAGCACAATAAAATTTTGGATAATTTTTAGCATATTTAAGTGGTTTATGTCTTTTTCTGCCGATTCCTGTTGTCATCATACAGAAATTTACATTAATCAATCAAAGATATTGAAAAAAGCAAAACGATTGATCTTCCAACAAATAGTGCATTTGGTTGACATCTAGAACTACAGATAGCAGAAGTCTTGGCCATGATGGTAAATTTGCAACAAACATTTATAATGCTGATTGCTCGTGATCAGTTTCAATAAAACAATTGTGTTATTACCTTTATAGACATGCTGGCCAACTTTTCTCCATTTTTACCAAAAGCAATATCAAAATCCTTCTTAAATGTCTGCAATAAAAGCAATAATAAGGGTAACTTAAAAGCAACAGCCCTAAATGAAATGAATTCCTATTGGCCCCCTTGCTAGTTTGACCAACATTAATATATGCACAGCTAGTGAGTAAAACACCTCAGTCATTGTGATAATGTTTAAAATTCAAATCTTTATCCATCAAAACACAAAACTTTAGTAATGTATTAGTTCATGGTAGACTAGAACCCCTTTCATCAACTCCCTGAAACAGTTGCATTGGAATACAAGTTGAATATATTTTTTCTTGTAATCTCTCCAGAAGTAATAATCTATGAATAATCTTCAGTAAAACATATTCTGTTTGAATTAAAATAGTTTTCATTTTGAAATCTATAGTTTCTACTTGTGACCTAGGCCAGTGCTTCTATAGGAGAGTATCTTTTATAACACCTATAACTAATCACATTAATGATTGGTAATTGGTTAAATTGAAGGTTGTATGTATTTGTCTTAAATGACCACACCACCATCTTCCTGTATCAAGAAATGTTGACTTATTCAAAACTGATTTAAAAAATCCAAAAAAAGCAAAATGCCACAAAGCATACTCACATCAGCAAATTTTTTCCTGTATTCACCCATACCAACATTTGTAGTTTGAGTCATGTATGAGAGTTGTGTTGAAGAAGTGTCTTGTGTTTCTTTATATTCTATCAACATATTATAAATCTCTTTATATTTCTCCATTATCTTTGATTTATTACGATTTTTACTTTGTAACATCTTCTTTATATCATCAGTCCAATCCTATAATTAATATTTATATACATAATCTTATATTTATTATAATATTTACACTGTAGCATCTTCTTTATATCAACCGTACAATCCTATATTTATATAACATAAACTTATATTTATTATAATATTTACAATGTAACATCTTCTTTATATCAACAGTCCTATAATTAATATTTATTAGAATTTTTACACTGTAGCATCTTCTTTATATCAACAATCCAATCCTATATTCATAAAACATAATCTTATATTTTTATTATAATTTTTACACTGTAGCATCTTCTTTATATCAACAATCCAATCCTATATTTATAAAACACAATCTTATATATTTATTAGAATTTTTACACTGTAGCATCTTCTTATATCAACAATCCAATCCTATATTTATAAAACATAATCTTATATATTTATTATTATTTTTACACTGTAGCATCTTCTTATATCAACAATCCAATCCTATATTTATAAAACATAATCTTATATATTTACTAGAATTTTTACACTGTAGCATCTTCTTATATCAACAATCCAATCCTATATTTATAAAACATAATCTTATATATTTATTATTATTTTTACACTGTAGCATCTTCTTATATCAACAATCCAATCCTATATTTATAAAACATAATCTTATATATTTACTAGAATTTTTACACTGTAGCATCTTCTTATATCAACAATCCAATCCTATATTTATAAAACATAATCTTATATATTTATTATTATTTTTACACTGTAGCATCTTCTTATATCAACAATCCAATCCTATATTTATAAAACATAATCTTATATATTTATTATTATTTTTACACTGTAGCATCTTCTTATATCAACAATCCAATCCTATATTTATAAAACATAATCTTATATATTTATTATTATTTTTACACTGTAGCATCTTCTTTATATCAACAATCCAATCCTATATTTATAAAACATAATCTTATATATTTATTAGAATTTTTATACTGTAGCATCTTCTTATATCAACAATCCAATCCTATATTTATAAAACATAATCTTATATATTTATTATAATTTTTACAATGTAACATCTTCTTTATATCAACAATCCAATCCTATATTTATAAAACATAATCTTATATATTTATTATAATTTTTACACTGTAGCATCTTCTTTATATCAACAATCCAATCCTATATTTATAAAACATAATCTTATATATTTATTATAATTTTTACAATGTAGCATCTTCTTTATATCAACAGTACAATGCTCTAATTAAGATCTATATAACATAATCTTATAACTATTATAAATTTACTATGTAACGTTTAGTTTATATCAACAGTTACTTTCTTACCTTAAATAACATTTCAGGCTGACCAAATTGATCTAAGGCACTAATAAATTTATTGACTAATGGTACTTTATCTTCAGTTAGTATTGATGCCAACCTAAAAATCAGAAAAATCACAAAATCATCTGACTTAAATGCCTGAAAACATATTGATTTGATTGAGATGAATAAGCATCTTAACTAACCCCTGGCTTCTGACAATATGGTAAAATAAGCCTTTTTAAGGCTATTCCAGGCACTTACTTTTTAACTGCTTCCTTATTTTTCTTGCCTTGTGCCGAATCTTCAAATTCGAATCCTTCACAACTGATACGGAATGGGTATGCAATGGCCTACAACAAAATATTAATATATGAATGAACATCAAAATTACCTTAGTCAATAGGTATCTATCAAGGGCAAGACAAAAGGCAGTAATGCTAGGTGTATCCTTAGTGTCCTGCAGGTACTGCATCTGTGTTTGCCACGGTGAACACCATGAAGTTGGAAACACTTTCAAAATCAGCACTACATTTTGGGCAAACTGGCCTTCTATAGCCACCTTGAACCGTACGCTTTGGTATACATTTCAAACTGGATTTCCTTTCGAGACTAGACTTGTGGTTGCACAATGCAATATTCTTATCATTGGAAATGAAATCAAAATCCTACCTGTGGATATTCTGTACCTATTTGTAATAAGATTGGTTGAACAGCTGGTGATTCTGTTTTATCTATTAATGCCATCATCTGATTAATCCATAATAAAAACATCCATACTGGTACTTCTCTAGCCTATATATAGAGCAGGCAATGCATTGAAATTTTATCTTATGCTCGCCTTTGTGTCTTTTGCATAGCAGAGAGATAGCACAGTCTTTAGTATAGTCTTTAGCACAGTCTGAAGCATAGTCTGTAGCGCAGTCTGTAGCAGTCTATGGCATAGTCTGTAGCATGGTCTGTAACACAGTCTGTAACACAGTCTGAAGCACAGTCTGAAGCACAGTCTGAAGCAAAGTCTGTAACACAGTCTGTAGCACAGTCTGTAGCATAGTCTATGGCATAGTCTGTAGCACAGTCTGAAGCACAGTCTGAAGCATAGTCTGTAGCACAGTCTGAAGCATAGTCTGTAGCACAGTCTGAAGCACAGTCTGAAGCACAGTCTGTAGTATATTCTTTAGCATAGTCTGTAGCACTGTAGTATTCAACCATTCAGAACTCCCTTGCTCAAGATGAAATTTCTATTTCACAAGGGAAAAGGCGGTTTTCACTCACCATTTTGATAAAAGTAGGCATTGTATCAGGGTATAGCTCAACGAATTGTAATAAACGGGGAAATCTCTCTATAGCTTCCATAGAACCTAGTTTCATAGCTTTTAATAAACATATTATAATTGTTTCACCATAATTTTCTATTACTTTCTCTTTGATATGTTCTTCTTCTGGAAAATACAATCAAGTGAGGCATAAAGGAACAATTCCAATGCATTATTAAATCCTAAGTCTATCATCAGAACATTATTAGAAATGGAGTCTCTTTGAAAGGAATTTCAAGTTGGCAAACCCAATCACAAAGTTTCCACAGGGATAAACATGTCCCGCAGTAATCATTGTAGTAGAGTTTATATTTGATGAGGTGTTGTGTTGAAAGAAGGCCTAAGGGACAGTCTTGTCCACCAACAGATTAAGCAGCCATAGCCAAGAACCAGCCATAGCCACTCTAGCTGGCCTGATTTACAAGGGAAAAGGGAATACAAATTCAAAAGGCCATTTACTTCCATCTAATCAAGACTACAATTTCATTTCCTTTTTCAGAAGCACTTTTTCACTGGTCTCAATAACTGAGCTTAAAATATGATACTATCTTTTAAGTTCACATGCAAAAAAAAGAAAAAATATAACAATTATTCTTACCATTTTCTTTCATTCTAAGAAATTTATCACAGAATTTACTAAGAGCTATTTGTGCGTCTGCTTCTGTGAAGGATTCTGACCTTGACCTTGTTACAACACTATCTGATATAGCAGATTTTAGTTCTTGGTGTGATTTCTGGAGCAAATCACTAACAATCTACAAGAAAATTAAAATAAAACAGATCATGACATCACTAGCGCAGATGTCATTTAAATCAAACAGTGTTTGGTTAGTTAGATCATAATTTGGTATGTAATAGCCCTAAAAGGTACTGACGAGATCACATATCAAGTCCGAGTTCAGATGACTGTTTTTTGTAAAACAGAAAAGTTTTCTTAAAACGTTTTGACTTCCCTTCAGTAACCTCAAAGATCATATGAGCAGAAAACAACAAAAAAAGAACAAAAAGGTTTTAAACAGAACCAAGAATAATCAGTTGTTGCTTAGCAACACAATTATGTACCATAAGCTTGTTAAACTTTTGATGTTTCACATTTACCTGTGTTTTGTCCAAATTGTCTGTTTTGAGAAGATTTTTTAATTTATCACAAGTCTTAGATGATAAACTTTGTGGTAATTCTGCAGCTAGACATGATTCAGCTAGTAATTCATATGATGTAGCTGTTAGGACATGATGACGTCTGTATAAATCTGGTTTACTTTTCAATACATCACTGTCATTGAATTTACCTTCAAATATTAGAAATAAGCAAAAATAAGTCAAATGAAATGAAATGAAATGAATGGAGTTTTACATCCTACTTTTCTGCACCATGTGGGCTAATGAAGACGGGCAACGCCATGCAGGGTGCGATGAGGGAAATTTTGACAGGACAGCGGCATTAGCCTGCTCTTTTTCGATTTCCTTGAATCTCGAAGGATCTTTAACAGTCTGTAGCACATGGGACCTCGGATTATTGTCCCATCCGAACGACGCTTGCAGCACTGACAGGACTGATTTGGAATATTCCCATGGTAATTATAGTCAAAAATAAAATAGAATCAACAAATGGGGATGAAATAACATACCAAGTTGACCTATGGTAGTTAGTAAACCATTGATACCATCTTCAGACCAATCATTACTAATAATCTTCTTCTGGTGGGTACTAGCATAGAGTTGACTCCATTCTACTTTCAATTCTTCATTATCAACTGATTTAATAGCCTGAATAAAATATCAAATCAGTTATAATCAGTTTGCTATTTTGTTTACATGCTTTATTTTTTGGAATGACCTAGCCTCTCCTGTTGGAAAGTTGAAGAGGTACATGTAGCATCTATTTCCGCATTCTACATTTCTGCATCAAATTGAGCAAATAAAAGTATGCAATTGCTCACACTATTAAATGAATTAACGAGAACAGTGGAAGTCTTTCTTTAAATTCTCATTTGGTGAGGAATCTTTGACTTAAGCAACCTGAAGATGGGCCTATATCTTCATCTAATCAGAATGCCTTATTCCACTCCAGGTACATTAATTTGTCAATCAATCCCTAGAAACCTACACATAATGTAGGCCACTCTGACTCCAAAAGAACCACATATGGAATCCAGGCACAAATTGAATTAAGGACTATCAATATCTTACAGAGTTTGTTTTCTTCAATATACGTAATGTTAGAGCTATATTGTTCTGTTCTTTACAGCTTTCAGCCATTGCTAAATATAATCTTAATTTAGACTGGTGAAACATGTCTCCTTCATCCATCTCTTGTGATTCTTTATTCTTGCCAGCTAAACACTGGCTGATGTGGTCTAAATAAACATTTCTGAAACAAAGCAAATTATTAATTGATAAGGCATATAAAATACTTAAAGGGACTGTACAGAGATTTTCTTGACTTTCTAATGTGCATTGGGGGCTCTGAGAGCATCCATGTGCATCATTCCAATTTTCAATCAGAAGCCTGTGGTTCTTGAAATTGCATTAAGACTAAACATTTCATTATTATGGTAAAGGTCCCCAATACACTTAAAAAATAAGAAAACATCTTTACCATCCTTTTAAGCACTCTTGATACCACATTGAACATGGCAAAGTTAATGAAACCATAATTTTACAAATGAGCTCTTCCAATCATACATACAAAATTACTAACATTGTGATAGTAGCCATTTTACTTTTAGCAGCAAAATAAAGGTTAAAGTTCAATGTGGATTTGTTTTTGTGTTAACAGACAAGCAATCAAAAGCTGAAAAGATAGCTTGCCAGGCAAGGTAATATACGCCCACTTGATTTTGAATAAAAATATTTAGCAGTACAGTAACAATCACCAGTATGAAATATTCAACCTTCAGTCATACACTTCTTTTGAACTCTTTAGCACAACACTGAATAATATTGAATATGAGTTATTGCCCTTGTTCTTGAAAAAGTGTTCAAGTTTTAGCTCGTGTAAACTCATAATTTCAATGGTTTTGTCGTTCATTGTTAGATCGTTAAAACCCATTATCAAAGCGTGAAATTTTGGATCTCCCAAAGCTACCATTAAACGAGCATAATGTCATTTTACATCAACTAGAAGCAATTAAGAATTAAAATAACCAAGTTAAAATACAGAGACTTGGAAAAAGCCACGGTTGTTACCTTTGTGATATAACATCATCCCAGATATTAACTGGATCTAATAATTTATGTGGTTGTCGTTTCTGCCATGATTTTAATAACTGATTAGCAGTTGTGTGGGTAATATCATCTGAAATGATGTGAAATTCTTCCATTTTATCCATGACACTTTTTAACATTTTAACAAGAATTCCAATCAGTCAATAGGCTGATGTAGGGAACCTCTGGGCAAAAATTTCCAACCCTTTATGTGGTAAAAATATGCGCACTATACACACAAATATATAGTAATCAATAAAGTCACTGCAATGGGATCAACCAGTCTTTTTAGTATTATGCATTTAACTTAAAGTTGCAGTGTGTTTAATTACCAGCCCAAGGTTCTCGAGGAAACAGATCAAAACTTGTTAGTATGGAATGCCAAAACGGAAAAAATCCAACATAAAAAAATCACATATCACATGAATCTTGGACCTTAAATATCTTGCAACATAATATTTTGGGGAGTAAATATAAATACCCGAGTTTCTTGGTATAAAATTAAAACTTCTTGATATGTGATTTTTTTCATCTTGGATTTTTTTCCGTTTTAGCATTCCATATGTTAGTGCATATTTGTTAAAAATGCCTCCATATTGCCCATATTACCATGAACAAGATGAAAATACATGATTTTCCTACTAACTGTAGCTCAAGCACAAAGTATCTATCGAGACCACTCAAATATACATGTATTTCAAAATGGCAGTTTTAAGCTATATACAATCAAATTTTAACTTACTTTCATTTGATATATAAGTAAGAAATTCATGAAGTTCTACTAATGGTTGTAGAGTTTGTAGTTGTGATGTTCTACTAGCTACTATTAATGTATCTGTACTACTCCAATCCTAAACATTTGCCAAAAAATAAGATTAACCAATAAATAAATTTAAATATCATTTAAAAAAAAACATTTACACCTCTCAAAAAATTGACTAAAATAACCAATATGATTGGATCACAAAACGAAAGACTTAAACATTGTATGGTGCAGAAAGATTAAGAACCAATAAACCTAACGACTGATAATATTAATTGGTTTATATTTAACACAAGTAATTATTGAACAGATTTGCAAATATTAAATATAACTAAATCTAAGAGCCACAAAATGCCCCCATTTCTGTTAAAATATAAAACAAATCAAAAAAATTCTGCAAAATTAACTATACCTGTAAAAATTTCTGTAATGCCAAATTAGCATAATGTCTGGCTCTATCATAATTATCTTGCCATAAATACATTAATGATAATTCCATACTATATCGACTCTACAAAAACAGTATTAAACAATTCTATGTCTATGATAAAATCGTTTTGCTTTTCATATGCGGGTCTGTTGGTGCTAGTTGATAACACCATTGTAATGCATTGCATACTCATTTGCCCTCTGTCACCCATTTGATAAATAACTCTCTTATCTAGATATGGCAATCAATAATAGGCATCGAAAAATATCAATCATTTAATTTGATTCACAGAATATGGTTATTTATTTCAATTTCAGCTCAGAAATATTAAAAGAGAACCTGAAACATGTAGTTATACACCCTGCACAATCTTCAGACAACTGACCTATTTCAGCCTGTGTCCCTACTGAAGTTTGTTCGGTAGGTTTTCATGTCAACATTTCAAGACAAAATCATAACGTTTTTTTAAAGACATGTGCTTAGGGGCATTAATGTTGGGAGAGCTTTTCAATTAAAAACAGGTTACATTGTTTGGTTTTATTTTGCTTTAGCTCTGCTTTTAATTGCCAATCAAGAAATGATATAATAGTACACTAACCTCTAGGACAGCTCTGTATTCAGTAGTCTTCATGGATGTATCAACAAATGTTAATAAACTCTGCTGATCTCCACCCAATAATAATAATTTTAATTTACTTCTAATAATATATGGTAAATAATGTTCCTAAAAACACAAAATATTGAAATATACACCTGTTGCTCTTGCCTAATATTTTGCAGGGCTGAAGTATTTTTGTTAAATGAACTTTACAACCCAAGGCAAGTCTTCGCGAATGTGTTTATGGAGAGCAACTAGATTTTCAACCACTCATAGCAAATGGCCGCATGCGTGAAATATAATCCAATTCTACAGTTTTTCATCTTCTTCTTTCCAGCAAACAGTGTAAGCATTTGCTTCCGCCCTACTGTTTCAGAGGTTGGGCTTCTACGATTCTTGAAGTTGCGATTCGACACACTATACGATACTCATCCAATTTATTACGATAACTATTGCGATTCATTTATTAGAGAAGGAAAGAGAAGAAATAGTAGAAATTTATAAATTTACTACCAAGTTTGTCACTATTAAGTACTTGAGAACATTTAGAAGTAAGGAATTGTGAAAAAAATCCAAATTTTTAAAGTCAGAAATAAATTTTGATGTGAAAATCAGACTTGGAAAATGTAAACATGACACAATTTCTTATACACACAAGGATTCTGTGTCATTTGTTATTAAAGGGGGCTAAGAATTAATGTATTATTTTTATCAAATGCAATGCATCAATAAGAAAGAAAGAATTGCAGTTCATCGATTCGTCAGTGAATCGTTGCAGCCCTAGTTTGCGGTAATATGTATTAAAACTGAAATATGTTGTTTCTCAAAGTTTCACACTGTACGATCTTCAGACAACTGTTATTGTATGTTTGTCTACAAACAAAACAATTAAAGTATAATTCTCACCTGATATAATGTGTCTTCCCATACTTTATCTAAATTAGGTAGCTCAGTATTATCTATAGCAGTTAAACATACTGTCTCTAAATCTTTCCATTGAGTCAGGTGATCTAAACACTGACACAATAACAGAGGCTAATTAGTAATATTAATATAATAAATATGCATTCTGTCAAATACGAAGACTCTCTGCATCATTCAGTCCATCTTTACAATGGTCAAGGTATTGCGAACTTACATGTAATACCTTGACTGCAATAGCCATCTATCTTCCTTGTATCACAAAAGTTTGCAAATGTAGCAATTTAGTTGGATTGGCAAATACAGCCAATCAGTCCTCGACAGAAAGTGTAAATAATAAGCCATAATCTTTACAGCATTTCTATCGAGGCCATTGATTGGCTTAATTAAATGGCCTATTAAGTAATCAAATGACTGAATTCAGAGATTCAAGAAAGTGGCCATTGTAGTCAAGGTATTAGACAAAGTTTGTAATAGCTCGACATTGTGAAGATGCATTCAGTCATAAAGAGGATAACAGGCCCAAATGTAGTTACACCATCTAAATAATACATTAATACAATAGATATTTGAGAAAGATCACACATCTGAAGACACCATGCCATTTTGGGGTAAGTGTAACGTGTAAATTCTAAAAAAAATGACAAGATGCAGCTTCTTGCCCGATTACATACTACATTATGTATCTTAAATTCAAATATGATTCAATTTGAAGTTTCACTTTCATTTACCTGCATTCTGGAGTCATCCCAAAAATCAATTTCAGCTTCCAATGGATCTTCACCTGCCCAGTCTTGAATAGAGAGAGCCTGTAATATTCAAAATAAATATGGTGGATTCATCATGTCAAATTTTGGTGATAATCTACTGGTAGTTGATTTCTAATGTATGGGCATACTGTGGAACTTTCCTCTCTGGTTGAGACAAATGCCCTTTCTAATTGAATCAACAATCTTAGTGAAAATTTTTAGGCTGAAAAGTGCTTCAATCCCATCAGGCATCAGTTATTATATAACCAAGTCCACTATGGCATAAAAAGATCAGATACATATGGATGCAGATTTCTTTTTTTTTTTTTATTCGAGTTCTTGGACCTATACTGAGAACAATTTGGTCAAGTAATGGAAAGAATTTTTTAGTTCATTTTCAACATAAAAAGCTTAAAAATGAACTGACCTCATCATACAGTTTATTGGCTGTTTGGTAGTCACCTTTAGATTCAGCCATCATTGCTTCCTGGGTAATAGGTTTAGTATCTATTTTACCACTAAATATACCGTGTAACACGTCATAGTTCTCTACTGACTTATATAACCTAGAAAATAGTACTGGTAATATTAAAATAAAACTTGAATAATATTTCTAAGCAATTGATGTATTGAGCACTATTTTAACAGTTGTTGTTACTTTCGCCCATCTTTGAAATCCCACGACCTGTTCATTACATGTCACTTACCAATGGATGCATTTGATACATAATTGTTGGTGAAGTCAACTTTGATTGGATTGGAAATTGTAAAATTATTTTGACCGATGAAAAGTATTGTTTCAAAAGCAGAGTTCCGTTTTGTACGAAATCCAATAAATTAGACTTTCTCACCAATATCAATGTGTCTAATACCACGGTAGCTAAGTGACAGATAATGAGCAGGTCACGGAATGTCTTTGAAGAAGAAAAGGGCAAAAACACAAAAAAGCGAACTTCTGAGCCATAGAATTTCAATTTTTCATTATGTTACATTAGAATTTTATAAAATGAAATGAAATGAATGGAGTTTAACATCCTACTTTTCTGCACCATGTGGGCTAATGAAGACGGGCAACGCCATGCAGGGTGCAATGAAAGAAACCTTCAGGCTTCATTAACATTATATGAGATAAAGATGCAAAGAAAATATGGCAGCAAACAGCCACCAAGAAGGCATATAATTTTGATACAAGAAATAATCATGAACAAAGTAAACAATTTCTAATAGTTATACCTGGCCATTTCTATCCATAGATTAACATCAGTAGAAACAGTAGTACCCTCAGTTTTTCTACGTTTATTACCTCTCTGTTCAGTACTGTCGGTCTGTATCAATTGTTCTTCTAATACCACTATACCTGATGACGACAATAGTAAATTGTTGAAACATTGTGCTCAATAAAACCTGGTAGTGCACAAGCGGGCAACCCAAAAGTACAGTAAATACAAAAAGTATGTATGAAAAGTTCACAGCTTTTCAAATTATATTTGATTAATAATCATTACTAACATCAAAAATCCTGCAATTACAGAGTATAATGACGTGTAAAGGGAGAGGACATTAACAAATGTATTAAGTGCAGTAAGATAATTATGTAGATGTTTACCTAATGGCTGAAGACTGCTAACTATTGCACAGGTACTTAAATTAGATGGACTAATCTTTAGTCTTGACCTCAAAACATATACGATATCCTAGAAAAATAAATATAAAGAGACCACTATACATACATAAATATTAAAATTTGCAGAACAAATTATCAACAAGATCATAGGCCTTTCACAAGCCAAAGGGCCATAACTCAAAATTGCATTTTACATTTGTGACATTAAACTTTGAGTTAGGAAAAAGGTGATATTTACATCAAAGATATATATGTTTGTACAAATGATTCAGAAATCAATGCTAAATGTGCAACTTAGTCATGGTTTTTGGGTAACGTCTTTAACCACATTCTTCATTATGCAATGGATTGTGTAAAAATGTTAAGCAGAAGTCGGGTTGCAAAAGTAGGGTTGCAAATAATCAAAGTAGCCATGAGTTTCAAATGCAACTCAGTTGCACGAGAGTTACTCAAATTTTATGACCGCTATTCTAATTTGCAAACATACACAACTAGTGATCAGTGATCAATGAAAACCTCTCAATTTTCGAGAATAAGACCATAGAAAAATAAAATTGACCACTTGACCAAAGATCATTGATGTTTTATCATTAGAAAGCCAGTAAATCTATTCTTACCATAATACAACTAAGAAATGGAGGATAATATTGACTAGTTGTATTAAACATAGTTTCAACACTAGTATTAATCAACTCTATAGTCTCTTCCATTTCTCTTTCTGTTTTTACTTCATCCATTTTCTTATAAATAGCTTTAAATAAGGAGCTAAATAATAGCTTAGCTATAGTACTGTCTCTCTGAAATGGAAGAGGTATAAACTATACATCAAGTTTGATGTCAGCAAAATCAACCAAACTGATAAAATATGGAGCTAACATGAGCTACAGCTTGAGGTGGAGCTATGATATAATTTTATCTAAAGCTAACATTGTTGCCATAATAAAATAACATGAGCTTGGTGTAGAGCTATCATATAACTAACATAAGCTTAATCTTGAAATGGGATATTATATAATTCTATTAAGTTAAATATTGAACTTGAGCTATGATAGAACATACATGCGTTAAAGTTTAAATGGGCTATGATATAATTTACAAGCCCAAAAACGAATGATTGAATTTGAGCTCAAACTTGAAATTACAAAAGCTAAACCTTCAGTAGGGATATGATATAACTTACATGGGCTAAAGTCTGAAGTGGAGCTATGATATAACTTACATGAGCTGAAGTTTGAAGTGGAGATATGATATAACTTACATGAGCTAAAGTTTGAAGTGGAGCTATGATATACCTTACATGAGCCAAAGCTTGAAGTGGAGCTATGATATAACTTACATGAGCTAAAGTTTGAAGTGGAGCTATGATATAACTTACATGAGCTAAAGCTTGAAGTGGAGCTATGATATAATTTACATGAGCTAAATCTTGAAGTGGAGCTATGATATAACTTACATGAGCTAAAGCTTGAAGTGGAGCTATGATATAACTTACATGAGCCAAAGCTTGAAGTGGAGCTATGATATAACTTACATGAGCTAAAGTTTGAAGTGGAGCTATGATATAACTTACATGAGCTAAAGCTTGAAGTGGAGCTATGATATAAGAATGTTTAATCTGAATATCAGGTAGATCCCCAGTTCTGTATTTTCTGTACATGGTGACTTGATTTTCACGCCTAGACTTCTGTTCCATCAATCTTTCCTGAAATTATTAATCAATTCAATAGTCAATTTCAATTTTAAAAAACATAACTTTAATTAATATAGAGCAGACACATTTATGAAATCCTGATACGTTCCAAAACATAAACAGGTCTAAAAAAAAATATTTTAACTCCTACGTAAAGCACTAGTAAAAGGTCATAAATAGAGGCATCTGATTTAAGAATTTAATTTTAAATGAGCCCTCAACTTTGGTTGTGAATAATGAAAGTGGTTGCAGTTGCATTCGAAACTTATAGCTTGTAGTCTTATTTGGAACCATAAGCATCTGATGGTGACAAATACTGTATAATATGTTGTGAAGGCACCTTACAATAGTGAAAAAACAAAATGGTCTTGCTAGTATAGTTTCAAATATCTCAAAATAAAATATATAAATTTTTTTCTCAAAAGCATTGATGGATCAAAGTTAGGTATTATGAATATATTGCCTTAACTTACCTCCTCCCTTTTACGCAATCGAACATTTTTTTTCATGAAAAACAATCTATCATCTTTATCTTTTTGAAATCTTCGTCGTAATTTCCACACTGTATCAGATTTACTGCCTGAATCTACCAATAGAATGAAATGAAACCCAGTTAAACAATTACACATTCTATTTCATTTATTAAAGCTATCATGATTCAATTATGTTAAAAAAATTAAGACTTTTTCTTCCCCATTGGATTACTGATATTTACTTCTAGAAGTTTCCATAAACAAGTATGACAAGTGAAAATAGTAAATATTAGTAATTCTATGAGAGACAGTCTTCATTTTTTCCTAAATGATCAATTTTAGTATAATTAGAGCATGATAGCTTTAATTTATCCGCTTTCAACTGCAAAAAGTTGTGTTCATAGCAGATCATTAAATTTTTGCCAAAAGTAAATAAAACAAAACACAAGTGCTTAGTTTTGCTGGTCAAAAACTTTTTATCACTTAAGCATACCTTCTGATTTTGGCGCATGTCCAAGTTGTTTAACAATTGTTTGCCGTCGTAAACCAAATCCTGCTTTAGATTGGCGTTTATTAGTAGATTGACTACCAGAAGTACCAACAGAAAATAATAATGAGGATGGTGTTTCGCTACTACTCATACTACCATAGTCACCATAAGTATCTAAACTACTACCAGTTAACCAATTAAATGGAGCATTAGAACCTAAAAAAAATATTCCAGATGACATCTTGTCTTGCACAGCATTCTGTTGCTACAACAAGAAACTTCTCCATCCTATTTGTCTGCTTTTAACTGAGCTGATAATGATGGGATATGCCATGCAGTGTGCATTAAGGGAAATTTTTTAGCCTACTCTTATGGATATGACGTCATAAAATACTTAGTCTTAGTGGAATTGCAAGAACCACAGACATCTTACAAAAAACTTTTATGGAGCAAATTGATGCTATTGGTGTGCCTGATACACATAAAGTGCTTAAAAAACCTCTTTACACTTCCTTGAAAGAGAAGAGATCTTCAGCATTGTTCGGACCACATGAAACTGTCATTGTGCTAAGCGTTCCAGTTGGCCACAGTAGTTTTATGTATGTAATGTAATACATACCAGCATCCTGTGTAGCTGTAAATTGAACATCTTGTGTAGCTCTAACACCACCATCTAAACTATCCTCAACACCTTCCATACTCTCACTTACTGTACTTATTGTAGCAGCAAATAGTGGTGTCATGGCAGCATGGCGCTGTTTCCATGACGATTTCACAGAAAATTCCTGCAAACATTCAATAACATGTTATCCCGGACAAGACACAAGCTCCTGAGAATCCTGTCTGATCTTTGACCAAACCATGGTATGGATCAAACTCAGGAATGGTAACCATGATTGTATTAGATACAATGTTTTATCAAATTTTAACTGAAAAAGTAGGCCTACCTGAAATCTACACTCTGACAAAGGATGTTCGAATATTTCACGTTGATAGTCTGGGCTTTTAGTAGTCATTTCTAATAACAAATTAGTAGCATAGCTCAGATATTGTTGTTCTGTAGATGGTGAATACATAGCTTCAAGCATAGCTACCATTCTATCTAATGTACCAGTTGGCAGACGAGTATCACTACTCCAAAAATTCTGCACCAAAAGTCTGAATAAACATAAAAAACACAACAATTGTAGGCTATTCAAAATAGAATCCAGTGACTTGCAGATGGAAATTATAAATTTAAAGGAGGAAAATCAGATATAGACTTGAAAGTTGGATTTTTCTGAGTTTCCCTGGAACTTACTCTATGCATATGAGTGTATATTTTGTCATTTTGCTTACTCGGTCTATTTTATTTTTTTTGTTAAAATTTCAATGTAATAAATTCGCAAATCACAAATTACACATCAGTTATATAATGATGTACATTTGTACCAAATTTATCATTAGGCACCATGCTTAATGTTTCCAGGACACAATAACTGCAGGGGGTCCATCATTCATTGTTTAATTAATATTTTACCTGCACATCATATCTTCATCTCCTAAACCCTTCAATAAACATTCTTTAGTTTTTAACATTATTTCATGTCCTTCAGTACACTCATCTTCTCTAAAGATAAAAATAGAATGATAAGTTACCATGTTCCATCTCTCTCCTCGAGACTTCCCATAAAGACATTATCCTAACTCAAAATATCTATGAAAATGTCAAATTAGAGATTAATAAATATCATATTATTCCGGCAATGTTCCCTGTGACTTCTACTAATCTATGCTGCCATAACTATTAAATAAAATTGGTCTGTAGAGCCATTTGCGACTCAACAGAGTAAATATCCAGTTGCAGGGCAAATGAAATGAATGGGAGATTAAGATCCTGCTTTTCGGCACCTTATTAAATTAATGATGAAGAGAGATGCCATGTAGTGCATGTATTGTGTGATTCGTTTTATTGCCCAATCTGAACAACATTTTTGTTAAATGTTAGCCATTCCAAACTACATCTCTCATAGAGGACATCAAAGAAGATATCTGAAGATATCATCACAACCTAATCATTTATAGAATCCTAGGTTATCCAGTCCAGCTATCCAACTCCCTACAGGAAGCAGATGAAGGTACATGATAATAATCCATAAAACAAATTAAACCTTACCTATAGTTATCATAAATCCACATTAATAATTCAAACATAACTTTACGACATAAAGTACTAGGATGATGTGAGAAGGCTGTTATGGAATCCATTAATGAACTCATTTCTTTGCTTTTTAATTTCTCTCTTATTGATGTTATTATATTCAGTGCTACCAGTTGAGTCTTTTCATTTCTAAAACAATAACCAAATTCGATGGTGAGTGCCATAACAATAGAATCAAGATAGCTGTAATATGTGTTTGGTCCCTCATGGTACAGACACACCAACAATCTTTGTCCCCGTTTTGAATCTTGGGTAATATCTCATGTGCGCCCGCACTTCCATGACAAAATTATCGCAATGACGACAGGATTATATTTGTCACTGATAGTTTTGTCATCTGCAAGACAGAGCATCATCATCCAATCAGATTCATTTTCCTTCCAATTGCATGATCTGCATGAGATTATCGATAAAGTGGTCACATAAGGAGACAAAACATCTCTGGCCTGTCGGTGAAACTCTAGTCTGAAAAGTTTGTATTCAGAATGTTGTGGTCTGTAAGCTGCTGAAACATTAAGATAACTACGATATACTGTATCTAGTCAATAATCAAATTTTACCTTTGTGTTAAGAATGATAATAATCCTTTAGTTTTTAATTCCATGAAAACATTATCAATCTGACCTATACGACCATGTACCACTTCTAAACATAGTCGTCTACTTTCACCATTTAGATTGGGTAACATAAATAACAGTTTATTCAACAATCTGTAATAAAACAAAAATTATAGTCAATGCTAACACAACCCATACCAAATTGTGCACTCTTTTTTTTTTTCAGCAAGGACTTTTCTGCTAACTAGCCATGCCATACAGCGTAAAATGAAGGAAATTTTTCCAGTTATATATAGCACATGACTTTATGGTGCTACTTTTTTCCACAGCAGCACCCTTCAACTGATATCATTGATGACAGTATTGTTAAAGGGACAGGTAGGCCATTTTTTTCACCAATCATACTTTAGTCTCGGAAACGGGAATTTTTTAGCTAAGCCAATTAGTTATAGTGTTCAAAGCTCACCGTCGAAATTTGAGCCTTCAAATCCATATGTGTCCAGAAATATCCATGATTGAATGTTAAAATGACGAATCATCAATGTGAAAAGACATATATAGAAAAAGTGAGGAAAATCCCAATGAATGAAGTATTTTTAAAGAAATTATTCTATTTACATAACAACCGCCAAAAATAGCGCATTGCCCCTTTAAATTCACACTCTTGACCTATTAGGTCACAGCAACACAGCTTCAGCAACACAATTTCTAATCAATTGCCCAAAATGAGGATGCATGAATATATGTTCAAACAAATCCATGATTATAGAGGATCAAATATCTTAACCATAATATATCTTACCTATCAGCCGTAGGAGGATATTGTTGATGTATTTTATGTATACAATATATAAAGTTATCAGGTTTTGATAACTGTAAAGATGAGATATTGTTGATAATATAGGTATGGAATTCTCCTTCAGTCTCTTGCTCTTTAACTTCCAGATATTTCAATATCATTCCTACAACTTCCCCTGTAGCTGTATAGACAGGTTTTGATTTATCACACATTAAAAATGCTACTGTTGTGAAAAACCTAAAAATAAATAAGACTTTAATAATGATGTACATGTACAGTCTGGACCATAAGGTGGAAATTCACAGGTTACACTTACTTGTGACTATCTACAGGACAGTCTGGACCATGGGGTGGAAATTTACGGGTTATAACTTACTTGTGTCTATCTACAGGACAGTCTGGACCATAAGGTGGAAATTCACAGGTTACACTTACTTGTGTCTATCTACAGGACAGTCTGGACCATGGGGTGGAAATTTACAGGTTATAACTTACTTGTAACTATCTACAGGACAGTCTGTACCATAGGGTGGAAATTCACAGGTTACACTTACTTGTGTCTATCTACAGGACAGTCTGGACCATGGGGTGGAAATTTACGGGTTATAACTTACTTGTAACTATCTACAGGACAGTCTGGACCATAGGGTGGAAATTTACAGGTTATAACTTACTTGTGTCTATCTACAGGACAGTCTGTACCATAGGGTGGAAATTTACAGGTTATAACTTACTTGTAACTATCTACAGGACAGTCTGGACCATGGGGTGGAAATTTACGGGTTATAACTTACTTGTGTCTATCTAGAGGACAGTCTGGATCATAGGGTGGAAATTTACAGGTTATAACTTACTTGTGTCTATCTAGAGGACAGTCTGGACCATAGGGTGGAAATTTACAGGTTATAACTTACTTGTGTCTATCTACAGGACAGTCTGGACCATAGGGTGGAAATTTACAGGTTATAACTACACCTAGTAACTGTATACCAACAGATTTATTCTCTTCACTTTTTAACTGATTGTAAATAATTCTAGAAAAAAAATAAAATGGTCAATCAAAGTACCGGTATAGGCTGTAATAATAAAGATTTTGTACAAGAAAAAGCCGTAAAAAACATAGTCAAATGGTAAACATATCCAGAAGTTTTTCAAAAGATTGCTGACATATCAACAATTAACTTTACTATTAACTTACTTATATGGTATTTCAATTCGGTCATGCCAACATTCTAAAACTGTTTTCAACATTTCCAGATTATTTCTATAAATTTGTTTATTTTTATGATAAATATTAGCCATTAGAAATTGTACTAGTCTGGAGGACATGGCTCTTTCTTCTGCTGTATCCTAAAAAAGTAAATTTGATATTTTACAGTCTGTAGTCTGATATTTTACAGTCTGTAGTCTGATATTTTACAGTCTGTAGTCTGATATTTTACAGTCTGTAGTCTGATATTTTACAATCTGTAAATCTGATATTTTACAGTCTGTAAATCTGATATTTTACTGTCTGTAATCTGATATTTTACAATCTGTAAATCTGATATTTTACAGTCTGTAAATCTGATTTTTTACAATCTTTAAATCTGATATTTTACAATTAGTAAATCTGATATTTCACAATCTGTAAATCATATAAAAAAGCTGAAAGTCTGATATTTCCAAGCAGTAAATCTGATATTTCCAAGCTGTAAATCTGATATTTCCAAGCTGTAAATCTGATATTTCCAAGCTGTAAATCTGATATTTAACAGTCTGTAAATCTGGTATTTAACAGTCTGTAAATCTGATATTTTACAGTCTGTAAATCTGATATTTTACAGTCTGTAAATCTGATATTTTACAGTCTGCAAATCTGATATTTTACAGTCTGCAAATCTGATATTTTACAAAAAATAAATCTGATATTTTACAAAAAATAAATCTGATATTTCACAATCTGTAAATCATATAAAAAGGCTGAAAGTCTGATATTTCCAAGCAGTAAATCTGATATTTCCAAGCTGTAAATCTGATATTTCCAAGCTGTAAATCTGATATTTTACAACTAGTAAATCTGGTATTTAACAGTCTGTAAATCTGATATTTTACAGTCTGTAAATCTGATATTTTACAATCTGTAAATCAGATATGCGGGCTGTAAATCTGATATTTCAATTCCAAGCTGTAAATCTGATATTTCACAGGTTGTAAATCTGATATTTTTACAGCCAGTACATTATATATTTTATCAAATCTGACTTTTGAGCAGAACTGAACTGACATGTATATCCAGTTTCCTGCAATTTTCTATTCAAAGTATATTACCATCAAAAAATATCTAGCATGTTAGGCCTATGATATACCAGTACTTACTCACCTGGGGTATTGATGTGGTATGCCAGGACATCATCATTACTATCAAATCAACATTGAAATAATTAATACCATCAGATGATAATGGACCAGAAAATATCAGCTGACAAAGAGGTCTTAACCAAAACTTAGTGTAAGGCTGGAAAACCTGCAATAAACATTCATAGTAATATTGGATATCAGTTATAAATGCCTATAAGAAAAAACGTGATCTAAGCAGAAGTTTTAAACAGTACATAGTGGCTACAGTCTTAAAGGGACAGATGAGCCATTTTCAGGAGGTTGATTTTAGTCTTGAATATCTGAAGATAGTCTTCAGAAGTACCAGAAATGTACGAAACAGAGAATCTTAAAATCATTTTAACATTCAATTCTGGACATACATGGATTTGAAGGCTAAGATTTCGACTGGGAGCTGTGAACACTATTACTGATTAGCTCAGCTGAAAAATTCCAATTTCTGAGACTAAAGTATGATTGGTAAAAATATTGGCCTACTTGTCCCTTTAACTTCCATGGTACATTTCTTTTGAATTTTGTCAATTTTTTACTTTCGTTTACTACTTTTTTTTTTAGATTGGAATTGATGTAGAATGGGCAAATTCTCTTGGCTTATAATCTTACCTCTGAGGTGTTGAAAATGAGTCGAGCTATAAAGAGTTTGATGTTGAAACTTGTAGCTGGATTTGTCATCTTTTCAGAGAAATAAGACATCCATGTTGGCATTTCCTTTGGTATTGTTCCCTTTAAGGAATCATTATATATATTTACATAATTATTACCACCAAATCATCAGCCAAAACAAAATGAAACGATATGGAATTTTACATCTTACTTTTCTTCTCATAATGGGTTGATGAAGATGGGCAAGCTATTTCAGGACTGTGTGATCAACCAAGCACAAGCAGGCATTGTTGAATAAGTAGGGCTATCACTCATGCTCACCACACCCTTCATAATACTTAATGGTTAGGTCTAGATTCTTGATCAGGGACCTTATTCTTGAAAACTTAACTTAAGATGATTTTAGTGTTCCAGTCATCTGATTGGTCAATCAATAAAAATTAATTATAAATTACGTTTTGTTAATGAAACAAATTACTGTATTTCTTAAATCTAGATTATACTGAAGTTAAGTTTTGGAGAATAAGGCCCCTGATTTATTTTGTAAAAAGTGCCGGGCTAGCTAATCAGAGTTTTCTGCTAATGGCACCTCAAGAGTCCTAGGGAAGCCAAACCTACCTTAAGAACTGGTGTTATAACTGTATGAAGATGTTTTATTAAAGCTACCATGGTGGCCATACATTCATGTTGATTAAGCTCATCTAATTCTAATTCAATATAATCTACAGTAGTATTGAACTGATCTGGTTGTACATTACTACTTGATGTCCTATTTAAATCTAATCTTCCTGATAATCTTTCTCTCTCTACAGATCCTGTCATTATCTACAACATAAACTTAGCTATTAGAAACTAGACCTTAAAACATAATGAAATCTAGAATACACAGATAAAAATGTATGGAATCTACAATATTGTATATATACCACATTGTGAAATCTAGAGAATAGCCAATAGAACATCATGAAATCTAAAATGATGAAATATGCTACATTGTGAAATCTAAAATAAGGCCTTGACAACTTTATAGAATTAAGAACACAATAATATCTATGCACTATACAATTGTATACAACATTGTGAAATCTAGAATACACTGATAAAAAAATTATTAAATCAACAATATTGTCAATACAAAATAATGAATCTAGAATTCATTGGCAATAAAATTTCAGAAGCTTAGCAAAAGAAAATCATAAAATCTAGACTCCAACAAATATTAACAGATCAGAAAAGATGTCAGAGAAAAATACCTGGGCAGTTCCAGAATTAAAATCATATTGATTAAGATCATCACTAAGACTACTCTCTTCTATATTCTGAGTAGATATATTATAGGAAGAAAATAGAGATTCTTCTTCTTCTCCTTGTCTGGTCTCTTTAACTTCATTTCTTATTGATACAAATCTTTTCTTTCTTTCTAATGGTGACTACAAAATACAAATTTACAATATATACCTTTTGTGTTGTTTTTTTCTAATGGTGGCTACAAAATACAAATTCACAAAAGACTGATTTTTCATTCACTCAATTTACTAAATGGTGTTAATGGGCATGGTTAAGCTACAGGAACACAAGATACCACTTTGCATCTCAGTTTCATGGATCTCAAACTGAAATGTCATGTCCAAGGCCTTATTATCCTGAACTCATGAAATGTAAGGAGACCACGGTGTATTAGTGAAATATTGACCTAAAGGTCTATACTCACATCTAATTCAGCTTTAAATTCAAACATCTTCTCACAATCTAATATATTATCTAATAGAAACTGGCCCTTTAATAATATATAAGATGTGTGCGTTACACAATACATAGTGCTAAGTCAGATTTCCAAATACATTGTACTAAGTCAGATTTCCAAATACACTGTACTTAGTCAGATTTCCAAATAAATTGTACTAAGTCAGATTTCCAAATACACTGTACTTAGTCAGATTTCCAAATACATTGTACTAAGTCAGAATTCCAAATACACTGTACTAATTCAGATTTCCAAATACAATGTACTAATTCAGATTTCCAAATACATTGTACTAAGTCAGATTTCCAAATATCTTGAACTAAGTCAGAATTCCAAATACATTGTACTAAGTCAGATTTCCAAATACACTGTACTGTCAGATTGCCAAATACATTGTACTAAATCAGATTTTCAAATACATTGTACTTAAGTCAGAATTCTACATACGTTGTACTTAAGTCAGATTTCAAAATACGTTGTACTTAAGTCAGATTTCCAAATACGTTGTACTTAAGTCAGATTTCAAAATACGTTGTGCTTAATTCATATTTCAAAATACGTTGTGCTTAATTTATATTTCAAAATACGTTGTATTTAAGTCAGATTTCAAAACATGTTATACTAAGCCAGATTTCAAGAAAAAAAAAGAATGCCCCAAAGATGCTTCCTAAATATTGAAATGCGTACTTACCTTGCTTGGTTTTTCAGAGAATAGAAAACAATTATAAAACTTGGCTTCAGTCTGAGTACATGATATGATAGATATCATTAGATTGTAGGCTGTACAGTGATATTGTCTTCTTAGTTCAACCAACTCTGTTTCACCTCTTGTATCCTCACTCCTAGCTTCATGAGCACATCTGAAAGGATTTAAGAAACAATTGTAAAACATTGGAAAAGTAAAGAAAGTGAATAAAAGTAAATGAGAGGTTGCCTTGAAAACAGGAGACTGGGTGCCCACAAAAGCAAAGAAATTCTGGTTTGAAGCTCACATCATAATTTTGGGCACATATATTACAAAATATGAAAAGCCTTGTGTTCACTATGACTGCCTATGAAAGAGATTTTGCCTTCTATAACATATTGATGTCACAAAAGCGCCCAGTAGTTCGGATGCGAAAATAAATCGAGGCCCATGTACTACGAGGATGCCTTAACAGTGAGAAATATCCTTGGAAAAAATTGCCAATGCTCATTAGCCCAAAAGGTGCAGAAAAGTAGCCCATTTCATTTTGGACAGTTGGTTCGGATCCAAGATTACATGGACTGAGTAGAAAAAAAAATATTACTAACTTTGTTGCCTTTTGAGTCATTTCTTTACCAGTCTCAACTTTAGTTTGGCAGTATTTTTCATTTATAACAGAGTTTTTGCTGTTGACTTCATCTTTAGTTAGTCTTGAATATAATAACTCCATTAATTGAAAACAACCAATCTTAGTGGTCAGTTGGTTCTCAAGTTCAGCTTTGGATCCCTAAAATTAAACCAAAACTTGAAGAAGAACTGTCTGGACAAATATGACCCAAAAGAGTTAAATCTTTACCATTTGTTCCAGGGTCTTAAGAAACCCACAGAGAACAGAATTGGCATTAACAGCATTGTAATTTTAAAAAAAATAACCAGAAATAGTTATATCTTCAAATGAATAGTTAAAGATGGGTTTCCTTATTTTCTTGGTGTCAAATTAAGCAAACTATTTGATTAATTGGTGATTGTAATGAATTATCATGTATTCTTAATCATATCATTACGTTCTTATTGCATATAATTAACCAATCATAATTGTCCATGTATGTACGTCTGGACAAACTAAAAAAGACTTTTTGACCTTTCTTAATCAGTCACTCATTGGAATTCTGGTGGTAATTCTCTACAAATTGAGCTAATTATGAATTAATTATGGACATGTGAAACAAACTGGTATTTTTCCAAGTCATTAGAACACCTCTACTTTCTATTCATATAAGTATTACCATTTTCATTTTCATAAATAAAAATAAGGGAACCCATCTTTAACAGAATTGATTAGTTTTCAAATTAAGTCTTGATTTTGCCACAAAAAGTGGTCTAATAAAGCAGCACTAACCTTTACAAGTTTGGCTTCAATTTCACTCATAATAAAGGAAATATGAGTCAAAAAGAATTCTATTACAGCAGACTTGTGTACTAGACGTAACATAGGTAAACAAACTCTAGACAAGGCAGCAATTCTGATAGCAGACGGATAACTACCAGAGCTGGTAAATATCTTGTATGGTATATCTAAGGCCAATTTCTGTTTATCTTGAGGAAGTCTGAAATCACCAAAGTATATTCATAAAAGATAGGGGTCTGGCATTACAAATGAAGGAAGTTCCCACAAATATCAACAAATAACTAACCTTTTTGTATATCTGGCTATTACATCCTGTATTTCATCTTCATATACATGTTTACTTTCACGACAAAATATACTGATTAATAATTCTAATAGCATAGAACATCCAGACAGCTCTAAAGCTAGTAATATCTGAAGAAAAAAAAAAAAACATTAGTAAGAAATATTATCAAGTAACGGGAATAGAGACAGCAACACATAAACAGTGAGCTATAAAATTGAAAAACTAAGCACTCTGGTGTCTGAGTCGTCATGAATGCAGCTGCAAATACTACATGAGGATTTCAATGGAAGGTATAAATGCGGCATAGTTGGACATATATAATCATGTAGTCCTACATTTGAGGATGATTTTGACCATGAACAAAACTTAACGAAAACGTCCCTGCTATCCTGTTCATAAACCATATCCTACATAAACCTCCTCAAAATAAAGCCAGGCCATGTATTCTCTTAAACAATCTTAGCACTAGGATGTCCTAGAATCAATATTAGAGGATAAGAACCTAGGACATCCTAGAGCTAAAATCGTTTCGAGAATACATGGCCAGCTGATTTTGAATTTTCTTTATCTGAAGATGTGTATACATAGTTTTTCCTAACCTTATTAATAGCTGAAATATAATCTTGATATCGTGGACTCCCTTTAGTAAATTCATTACTTTTAATGGGAAAATTATCTGCTACAAATCTATCTAAACTGGATCTACAAATATACAATATGTGGGTTAGTCGTCAAATCAAAGTAATATTTTTAAATCATTTATATTCATGGATTTGTATTTAGAACCATATTCTTATATACAGATTCCTTTTTTCTTTTCCAGCCGGCCATTTTTGAGGAACTCAAGGTTTTAAGATGAGAATTGTAGCCAACATGAATTTTGCCAAACACAAATACATATAGATGGTAAATAACAATATTCTTTACTATGGTGCAGTATCTTAAGAAGACCATTTCAAAGGGATGCACCATTTTTTGACTGAATGTACCTTAATCTCTTAAACAGGATTTTTTCTTAGCTAAGCTAATCAGTAATAGTGTTCACAGCTCATCGTCGAAATTTGAGCCTTCAAATCCATGTGTGTCCATAATTATCTGCATTTGAAAGTTAAAAAGACGAGACACTGCCATATATAGCAAAGACATCTATAGAAATAGGAAAAGAAATTCCTACTTGGAGATATTTTTGAAGGAATTATGCGATTTTCTTATATTTCTAGTACTTCTGAAGATTATTTATATATATACAAGACTCAAATCTACCCCCTTAAATGGTGCACCTATCCCTTTAAAGATATGATTTGTATGCCATTTGTAGGTCCAAATGATGAGAATTAGTAAAGACCAAGCAAGATACTTACTTCAGCTTGGTAATGTAGGTTTCTTGAGCCATGGCAAAAAATGGTAATAAATCTAAAACTTTGTTCTGAAATATAATAATATACATAATCATTTCAACCTGCCCTTACACCATAAATGAAATGTAGTTTTACATCCTACTTTTCTGCACCATGTGGGCTAATGAAGACAGGAAACACCATGTAGGGTGCAATGAGGAAAATTTTGCCAGGACAGCGGCATTAGCCTGCTCTTTTTTGATTTCCAACTGTCAAGGGATCTTAAACATGCACAGCCTGTAGCACATGTGGCCTCAGTTTAATGCCCTATCTATACGACTAGATGCTTTTTCCATGCCAGCCCCTCTCACCTGCATCACTGACAGTGGAAAACCAGTTTGAAAAATCCCAAAGTATTATCTCAACCTATGCTGGGATTGAACCCTGGACCTTCAGGTTAACAAGCAAGTGTCTTACTCACTGAGCCACTGCGCCAGATGCATATTTCTCCTTTATAAGGATTACATATACCTATGAAAACAAAGTCGTACCAGTATATTTACCTTGAAAGCTAAGTTTGTTTTGTTATCTACCAACATAGTTTGATACATTTCAAATATGGTGGAGAATGATGGATGAGATGTATGGGATGTCACCTGAAACACAGAAAAATACGTTGATATGACTGGACATCTTCAGCATGTTCAAATTTTTGCTTACCACAGCCTCAAAAATTGTCACAACATGTATAATAGGGCTGACTTTTGAGGAATAATTGCTCTGAGAACCAAAAGCCAAAATGTAAAATCTCCTTTGGTAAAAGAGCCTGAATTTTAATCCTTGTGCTCTTGACTAAAATCTAGGGCAGTGGTTCCCAACCTGTTTCAGCCTTCACACCCCTGGATCAATCACCTGGACCTTCAACACCCCAAAATTTTTTTACATCCACATTTGCAGCATGTGATGATGTGATGTGCTCTCTAAATTCAAAATAAATTCTTCTCCTACACCAGTTGGCCACACCACTGACACCCTAGTCCCACACCCCAGGTTGGGAACCAGGGAACTAGGGCATCATGGCAACCACCACAGTACAATTTTTACGGTATACATACCCTGCTGTCTATAAGTAAAACTTTAGTAAGTAGAGAAATGGCTAAATTCTGTAATTCTGGAGGTGCATTATTAGTCCACCATGTTGAAAATTTTTTCCACTCTGATAAGATAGTTGAAGCTACATTTGGACCTTCCCTAAAGTAAATTTTCAGAAAAAAATAAAAAGTTATTCACAGCTTCAATTCAAATCAGTGCATTTTCCATGTCTTAAGCATGTGCATGTATACAAAGCTATCTTCATAACCATAGGTCTGTAGATTACCTAGTTCTATCCAGGAAAAAGCAAGGCAACACAATACAGTGTGCAATTGGGTTAATTCAGCAGTGGCATGAGCCTTTGCTCTTTTTTATCCTATCTGGATCTTAAACATGCACAAACAAAACGATGCAGAGTCTCTGCATTTTGTCCCACTGGAACACTGTTGGCTTCTTTAAGCTTCATCACTGACAAAGGGAAACTTTTATGACAATGTACAAAGATACACCTGGCTTGCTGTAAGAAGTTGGTGAACAATTGGCAAGAAGAATATTCAAATGAAATGAAATGAAAGGAGTTTTGAAGAATATTCAAAAGAGCATGGTAACTTACTTCTTTCTAAGAGTTCTGTCTCTAGCAATATAATCCACAGTAGCACCTAGTATACTGTTGACTTTTCGACCATGAGTCTTAGCTTGGTTAGTAAGTATTGGTATAATAGTACGACCGTTCTCAGCTATATATTGACAGATAACTGATTTAAACATCAGAAAAAACGCTTCACCATGTTGTAAGTTAACACTAGGTGTTTTACCTTGTATCATATCATCATTCAATAACGCTGTGATTAACACATTATCCTGAAAAAAAAAGGCATTACTCTTAGTAAATATATCTTACTTTTCTGCACCTCGTAAGACTCAATGTAGGGCTGGGCGTTATTGGTTCAAGTTGATATCACAATATTAAGCATTAATATATCACGATATGGGTATATATCGCGATATTTTTTAAGTTTTTTTTTTACTGGTTTTTGAAAGAAAATTATGATCTAGAAATTTTAAATGTAACATAAAACAATGATATCTCTAAAAACACCCCAGTCTTGAATATCATGAAAAAAACATCTGTTTCAAATATCAAGTTACTAAAATTATGTAGATGATCTTATCTGGACAACAATTTTCTGTACATCATGATAATTACCATATATCACAGTATGGCGATATTTCGGTATTTTTTAATCAGGCGATATTACTAACGAAATAAATTCCAACACCAGTATTTATCATAATAACAACAAAATATCACGTTATGGCTTGTGATATTTCGGTATTTTTTAATCAGGCGATATTATTTCGCAAGTTATTTATCAAAGTAATTGTTATCCATATAATTGTGTCCAGTTATTCATACCCCAGTTACTAAATGCCACACAAGGAAGTTACAGTAAGATCAAGGAACCTCGAGAACCAAGATATCATTTTAATAAAACATGTTTGTGTCTTTAAACTTTAAGATGAAAATGTTACCTTTAATCCCAGTTTAAAAGATAAATCTAGAAGTGATTTCCCTAGTATTGAAGCTGCTGGAGTTAATGTGATAATTTTCTTTAATTTACCTTTTTCCTCGTAAATTCCCTGAAAACATTACAACAAACTATAGTGCTGACAAAATATTCTTCAACAAAGGAGATTTGTTGCTAATAGAATATCAGTTTCTGAAATTTTTCATGTGTCATCACCAAGTCATTTGTCTTGCTACATGGTAAAGCCGCATTTTTCCCCCATATCAACATCCCTTAATATCCACAATAACTGCATTTACATTACAAAAATTATCAGTTGAAAAATTTGTAGTGTAATTGGTCGAGGGTTCTGAGAACAGTTACAATTTGAGACTACTGATGCGAGGTGGTCTCGGAACAGTTCTCAGAACGGAACAGTTAAAATTTGGAAGTGTAAACAGTTGAACGTTCTGATAACAGATGTTACACATGCCTCTTGACCCCTTGACATGTTCTACAGTTTTGTGACATCTAAAATTAACTCGTGAACGTGAAGAGTTCAATTAAAATGCGTCTGAGAACAATAAATCAGTTACACTATTCTTATAAAACTGTTCTTCGAACGCTCAAAAATTGTAGTAGTGCAAACGGTAAAAATTTGGTCATTTTATCGCGTCCGGATCTAGACCGAGAACGGAACACTAACAGGAATATTCATTCCTAAAAAAAATTGTGGGTATATACAAACCTTGTAAACAGTATCAAAAACTAATTGTTGTACATTAGTATTAACTAGTAAACCGGTTTTGTTTAGTAGTATATAACCTGATACTAAATGTTGTAATACTGTATGACCAACCACTGGATTATTCAACGATAGATTAGTCAACAAACTAAACAGATCGCTGAAATTAGTAATACCAACAAACATTAGCTTTGTGGGGACCTCATAACTGATGCAGAGTTGACAAACCCAGTCAAAGAGTGGTTTCAAGTGTTTCAGAAGGATTTGTTTACCCTACATGGCTATGAGGCCTTCAACTTCATTTATGACTTGGCACTTAATGATGTGGAAAGGTGTTTCCAGTCAAACTTTTTCTAAAGCCTGATTGGTTAATCACTAAAATTAATTTTTAAGTTAGCCAATCAGATTGTTATTCATTTAATCTTGTTTAAAATTTCCCAGATTCTAAAACCTAACCTAATCTGATTGGTTAAAAACCTAGTTTCAAAATTGGTTTTAGTGTTTGACTAATCAAATGACTGGAACACTTAGTTTTAGGGAAATTAGCCCCATGGGGTTAGAGAATGAGCAGGTTTGACTCTTGTATAACATATATATAACCATACTATACCTATCTCCTTGTAAATGATGTTTGATAGCCGACTTCAGATCACTGACTGTTTTAGCTGGTAGATTTTTAGTCATTATAACAAGTATCTGTTGTAACTACAATGATATATAATAGAAGTTTTACACATACATTCTCGTTCATCCTTCATCCAGATCAGATCAGAAATTTGAAGCAGCCATTTTGATCTTAACCTTCCAATAAGATGTAACTTATGAAATGTTTTGTGCATAATAAGCACAAAAAGTTGCACACTTATTTCTGCACTTTCTTGGGTGAATGAGGTATGCAATGAGGGAAAACAGTGTGGCATTGGCTTAAACTCTTATTTCCACTTATCAAGAGATGTTAGTTAGATATGTCTTAATAGCATGTCAGCACCTGTGACCTGCAGCAATGACAGAGGTAAAACATATACTTGAAGTAGGCCAAAATCAGGGCCCCGTTTTTCTTATTGTAAGATTTTTAGTGGAACACTACATAATAAGCAGTCTTCTTAGACAGTGCAACAGCTGAAATGTAAAATTGTTCTTGAACAAATTCACAACTTTTCACAGTTTCTCAGATGGAGCTTCAACTGGTTATGACTGGTAAATGCATCCTACCTCTGATGGTAAATTATTCATAACTTCCACATCTCCCATATTAAATCCTACAGATTGAGGTTGTACTACACATTTGATCAATAATTCCCACAGTGTATCACTCCATACTGTACCAGGAATCACCTTTATGGCATCTTTAGGATATTTACCAATTAAAACAGACAAAAAGTTGGTAATTCTTACAATTACTGTACATTTATTTCTAGAAAAACAAAAAAATAACTTTACATGAAATTTTCCAGGGGAAAAACTTTCTGAAAAAAAAGAGCAAACTGAAATGAAATGAAATTTTACCACCTTCTCTTCTGCACTAATAAAGAAAGCAATACCATGCAGTGTGCAATGAAGGTAATTTTGCAAGGACAGCCGCATTAGCTTACTTCTTTTCAATTTCCAACCGTCGAGGGATCTTTGACGTGGACAGTATGTGGCACATGGGGCCTCGGTTTAATTCATTGTCCCCTCTGACCTGAATCACCAGACTGGAAAATCGCAGATATTATCTTGACCTATGCTGGGATTGAATCCTGGACCATCAGATTAGCGAGTGAGCAAGCGTCTAATTCACTATGGCACCTTTAGCTCCCCAGCAATATTGGCAACAGGCTTGCCAAAATTGGGGCGCATTATATATTTTTAGAGACCTTTTTACCGGTACATTCAATTCTTTTATCAATTGCATTCACCAATTTCCAATACTATATAATGTTGGATCTCATTTCAGACGTAAACAAAATGCACATTGAAGACTTTCTCACCTATTAAAATCTTCTATTTCTCTAGGTGTAAAATACTCAACAGAACTCTCTTTAAATAGTTTAGAAACCTCATCAATACTTCGCAATGATATATTGGACAAAAAATACTCTAAACTTTCAAATAACTTAGATGTATTAGAACCAGTTCCTAAAAAGAATACAAACAAAATATGGTGAACTAAGTCATTTATTCCTGAAAATTCAATTTCTATAGATTTATAGGCGTAAATGTGGCTTATCTCATCATGGGGCCACGTCAAAACTCCTAATTAAGTTGATAAGATTCAATTACCTGAGAATATATTTATTGGAGTCAATAAATCTTCACCAAATACCCAGGTATAACAATCTAGACCAGCTAATAACATATCAAACCAATTCATAGTAGATGTTAAAGTGAATGTATCTGATATCTTTAATAATGTAGAACAAGCTGATATACCACTTTTACCATGAGTAGCTGTACCACCTCCTTCAAACCTGGAAACACAAACATATTGATCATAATTACAAGATGAAGAAAGAGATCCACCATATGTGCAGGAATGAGTTTTACGTCCCACGTTTCTGTTCCAGGTTTAGCTAATGTGCACGAGGAATGCAGAATGCCAAGACGACATAAGCCTACACTTTCTTGATAATAGTAGACTTATCTACAATATCTATCAAGTCAAAAGATACAACTGACGTTTTTGCCCAAAAACTTAAAGGGACAGGTTGGCAATTTTTGGGGTTCATTTGAGTCTTGAATTTTTGGTCTTCAAAAGTACTAGAAATGTAGGAAAATTGCATAATATCCTTCAAAAATATCTGAAACGAAGAATTTCAATTCCTACTTCCATAGATGTCCTTTCTATGGTAAGGTCTCAAGAAAAGAAGAGTTGTCTTTTTAATGTTTAAAAACGCAGATAATTCTGGACACACATGGATTTGAAGGCTCAAATTTCGACGGTAAAAATCCTGTTTCTGAGACTAAGTTAAGATTGTTTGAATGAAAGGAGAGCCTGTCCCATGAAGACAAATTTCTGACTAACCGTGATATAAAATGAGCAGCTCCACCACTTTTCAGAAATGTACTAAAATAGTCTTGATTGGTTTTTATTCCTAAAATAATAAATATTCAACTATTTTGTATGACCCTTCAAAATAATATCAACATTAGGCTATGATTACCTAGCAATGTACATGTTTTACAATATTTTGTTTTGACTACTGACATAATTTACATTTACATGTCATTTACAATGCACATTAATATGAGCACATGATTTAAAACAATAATTACCTTGTACATGTGTACATAAATTATAAACTAGTTTCATACAGGTATGTCTACATTCTGTTTGAGGTCGACCACATTGTCTTGATAACCATCGTACAGCTATATCTAATGTTTTATTACTCCATTCTCTATAACAATACATATATAACATTTATCACAAGTCTCTTGATATCAATATCATTAGTCATGTCTCTTGATATCAATATCAATAGTCATGTCTCTTGATATCGTTATTAATTAGTCATGTCTCTTGATATCGTTATTAATAGTCATGTCTCTTGATATCATTATCAATTAGTCATATCTCTTGATATCATTATCAATTAGTCATATCTCTTGATATCATTATCAATTAGTCATACCTCTTGATATCATTATCAATTAGTCATATCTCTTGATAACATTATTCATAATCATGTCTCTTGATAACATTATCAATAATCATGTCTCTTGATATCATTATTAATAGTACATGTCTCATAATATCATAATCAATAGTCATGTCTCTTGATATCATTATCAATAGTCATGTGTCTTGATATCATTATCAATTGTCATGTCTCTTGATAACATTATCAATAGTTATGTCTCCTGATATCATCATTAATTAATGAACATGTCTCTTGATATCATTATTAACAGTCATCAATAGTATATGTCCCATGCAGTTTACATTTACATATCATCATCATATACAAATCTCTTGAGGAAGTCAACTTATATACATATACAGCATTTCATTTATTTCAGATCATTTTTGATTTTCAATGCTAGTGTATAATTTATGAACAATTATTGCTATAAAAAATATTTTTACCTTGGTTCCTGTCTGATTTTACTAGGTTTTTTCAATATATCTTCATGAAATATTATAATACGTTGAAGATGCTTCAAAACAGCCGCACACTGTTCTTGAGTTCCTAAAAAGGCCATCAAGAAATCAATAGAAAAGTTTGTAAGAGGGAATCTGGTCACACAGATAATGGATCACAGACAAAATGGCCATTAGGTTAGTTGGTCGCAGTAAGTTGGCCATTAGGTTAGTTGGTCACAGTAAGTTGGTCATTAGGTTAGTTGGTCACAGTAAATTGGTCATTAGGTTAGTGATTCACAAGGTAGATCAGTCACAATAAGTGATTCACAAGGTAGATCAGTCACAATAAGTGATTCACAAGGTAAATCAGTCACAGTCAGTGATTCACAAGGTAAATCAGTCACAATAAGTGATTCACAAGGTAGATCAGTCACAATAAGTGATTCACAAGGTAGATCAGTCACAATAAGTGATTCACAAGGTAAATCAGTCACAATAAGTGATTCACAAGGTAGATCAGTCACAATATCACAAGGTAGATCAGTCACAATAAGTGATTCACAAGGTAAATCAGTCACAATAAATGATTCACAAGGTAAATCAGTCACAGTCAGTGATTCACAAGGTAAATCAGTCACAATAAGTGATTCACAAGGTAAATCAGTCACAATAAGTGATTCACAAGGTAGATAAGTCACTATAAGTGATTCACAAGGTAAATCAGTCACAATAAGTGATTCACAAGGTAGATAAGTCACTATAAGTGATTCACAAGGTAAACCAGTCACAATAAGTGATTCACAAGGTAAATCAGTCACAATAAGTGATTCACAAGGTAGATCAGTCACAATAAATGATTCACAAGGTAAATCAGTCACAGTCAGTGATTCACAAGGTAAATCAGTCACAATAAGTGACTGACAAGGTAAATCAGTCAAAATAAATGATTCACAAAGTAAATCAGGCACAATAAGTGATTCACAACATGGTCGATAGAATAATGAAATAAATACCTACCAAGTGACTTATCATCTTTGTGAGCCAGACTTAAACTTTCTACAAAATGTACTAATATCTGGAATGTGTACCTATCTACTAAACTCTTCTCTTCTCTACAAAATCATACAATATTAAGAATACATAATAATTCATAAGAGGATGTTAATAACAGCCTAGATACAATTTCTTTCTTTTATTGCAGGCAAACCAAACATCAAATTTTCATTCTGAAAAGGCACATGGATGGCTGAAATTGATTCATTTCTATATTAAGAAGATATCTGTTTTTGTGAATCTTTTCAAACAAGTTTTGGATAAGCAGACATTAGATTACATGAGAAAGACATTAGATTCAAAGGGTGGACACGCCTCTAACCCTTTTCTTAATGAAATAAAAGCCTTCTGCATCTAAGATTACATACCTGAATATTTGATAAATATTGTTAAATGCTAGAGCAGCACCTAATCTCTTAAATACACTTGGATGTAGAGCAAAACTGAATATTCTTCTTAATATAGAGCTAGCATTGACAGGGCTCTTTTCAACAGTCTGAAATAATGAAATCAGTCAGTAGAAATCAACAAACCCACATGAAAAAGAATGCCTGAAGTGAGCAATAAGGAAATTTAGCTATGACAGCTTTTTAAGCCTTTAGTCACTTTGGTTTTCCAGTTGTAATGTCAATGTAAAAATACAGGCATTCTGTCTACTCATATAAAATCTTTATCTTAATGTTTAATATAATATAATACAGTTGCTTCTAATGTGCACCTTATTAGATTAATGAAGTGGACAAATATGGACAATTTTGCAAGAACATCTGCACAGTGTGCCTGTTATGCATATAGTGTCACTCAATTCTTTTTCTATGTCAGCATCTTCGACATTCAATCGTAACAAGGGAAGACTGTCTTTAAAAGGTTAAAAGGCTCTGAAGGTTACAACAGATACTGGTATTGAACCAAGATATGATTTTGGTAGGCAATTCCCAATTAAAGGAACTAATTGGTACTAAAATCTCTAACTGTTAAAGTTGATATTAAATATTTAAATGATATACTCTTACCTTGACTGAGGACTGTTTCAAAGACCAATGTAAAAATTCACGTAAACATTTTCCACTAAAATCTCTTAGTGAAGTATCATCAGCTTGGATTATACTGTCCTAAAATATACATATATTGATACAATGGAAAATTAGAATGATACAAAAAAATGTTCCAGTTGTACATAAGGATAAGACTTACCTGTTTAAATGATGATAAAGAATAAAACTTACAAATATAGTATCTAATAAAGCCATTGTTTCAGAGCTTTCCCCCATTTTATTATTTGTAAACCAATGTATCAACTGCATAGTTAGAGGCTCAAATAATTGTTTAGCAACCTAAAATAGAAGACATACATATATCTGTATACATAACACTGAATGGAAATCTTCTAAGAGAGTTCCAACCAAACATGACAGTATTTGATAAGGTGTCAAGGGTTCAAAGCCTTGTCAAGGTTAAAAAATTCTATTGCAATGGCTTCATTTGTGGCACTAGTGGGGGTACAGGGGGGGATGCATTTGGCCCCCCTAGAAAAGTGGTTTGCATCCCTAATTATGGCATCACCACAGAGTAGCCAAAATTTGAATTCAGACTCAGAAGTTGTCCCTCCATTGAGGCAGTCTGCCCCCTACTTGTACCCCCAGTCTTGGAAGGTTTGCACCACCACTGAAAAGGGTTGAGAGTTTTTCCTTGATCAACCTCATCAACGAATTGAACAGACTTTTATAAACATAAATTCTTTGTCTTAAGGAAGTCAAAATTCTGAAGAGAGAGAAACTGTTGTGAATAGAGAAGATTAAGACACATTTCAGAAAGCCATACACACAACATGTCAATCTAACCGTTTTGGCATGTTGTTATATTTATATTTCTTCTATCACTTCTTTCAATGAACCAGTTACACGAGCTGGCGTTTATTTTTTGATAAACTGTATTTTGTCATGTGACACCATGAAGTAGACAAAGCATAAGAATGATGCACAACAATGATGCACAACAATGATGCAATCTAAGATTTGTCTCAATAACAGTTTTGGTATGTAAATGCAATGGTTGCATTACAAAGTGACATACAAACATGTAATCGCTATGGTATTTTGTTATTCAGTAAAGGAACTCAAAGATCTTGTATTTCTGTTCAAAATATACGTCACTACATGCTGCAAATTGACCAAATAATAAATCATAAAATCTTAGCCTTCAAGTCAGAAATAAGTCATATTTTACATCAGACAGTAATAATACCTGTTCAACATCACAAGCTAGTTTTAACATAGCTGGGAATAACTTCTTATATAATTTCTGCATGGGGTAGCGTTTTTGTACTTCTCCAGGTTGTTGAGCTCCCCGCCCCAGACAATATAGTATTAAAGAATGTAAGAGTTCACAAGCGGCTACTTTAGTTTGTCTATCACTAGATGTACTGGCCAATTCTACTACGTGGGGTAAAAATGGATCTGAAATATAAGACAATTTGTAGATCTAGATTATTTGTCTGTGTTTTTTTTTTAGTAACTGATCCACTGATTGGGCTAATGTGTACTGGCAACACCATGCAGTGGGCAATAGGGAAAATTTTGACAAGATTGTGGAATAAGGTTACTCTATCATCTTGAGAATCTTTTATGTACACAGCCTGTAGTACACAGGGCCTAGATTTATTGTAATATCGCATAACTAAAAGTTTGGGCCTGTCATCACTGACAGAGAGAAAGTGGGTTGAAAAATCCTAAGGTAATATCTTGACATAAGTGGGGATTGGAACCTGGACATTGAGGTTAGTGAACAAGTGACTATCACAAGAGACATAAAACAAGAGTAAAACCTCTTTTATGTTTCCAAACATCTTTTTAGGTTATAATTCGCAATTAATGTAGAATTCTGAATCCTGATTTATACAAAGTCACACCTCCACACATAAAGAGTTCTTAAAAGCTCTCTGAACCAACAGTCAATATCAAAAAAACTCACCGAAGTATATAATAGGTTTCATATCAATAAAGGGTGTCTCAAAACGTAGATGTTGTTCTGTATCCCAGGCTATAGCTTGTTTACTGATATCATCTTGTGAGTTAGTCAGTAGTGTATAGTTTATACTACCACCTAGTGATCCTAAATACTGTACCACCCTATCTTTAATAACACCAAGTTTAGATTCATAACTCTGAAAATATAAAAGGCAATTTATTGTAGAAAAAGATGAAAATGAGGAAAACTAAGCAAGTATCAAGACCTATGGGTTTTTGAAAATCTCGAAAACTTATCTTCAGATGATTTTACTTTTTCAATGCTCTGATTGGTCAATCACTCAAATTGATCTTAAATCAACTTCTATTATCCAATCAGATTGTCATATTTCTTAAAACCAGATCAAATCCATTGTTAAGATTTCAAGAATGAGGCCTTTGTTTATTTAGAAAACTGATCATCTACAATGCTGAATTTTGATTAACTTTTGTAACTTCAACACTTCCACAGTATATTTTTGATAAAAGATTCTAATTCTGAAAAGTGATACAGATGGCTCAAATCTTTCATTGACATCACTAACACTTTGTGGTTGATTTTTCTTGTCTTTGACCAGTCTGATTGGTAATTTAACTTTTCTATCTGATTTTGATTTAGTCATGCTAATAGTTTCTACATTCACCTCATCAGCACCTTAAACATAAATATTAACACTTCAAATAGTACAAACAGAACATTTCATACTAGCTATAAGCTGAACATGATCTTGATTTTCAGATTTCTAAGTTCTCATACAGGAGCTAGTAAGGGGTGCTAACTCTGTTGATAATTGTCGAAAACACATAAATTTCAAGATGGCTTTCACTATTTTTTTAAATACATAAAAAAATTTAACAAAAATTGAACAGCTACCTTAATTTTTTTTCATTATTCATGCATTTTAAGTTCCATCAAAATCGGCAAAAGATGTAGAATCTATAGCACATGTAAAGGTTAGACAAACCAAAAGTGAAAATCTTATGTGCATACCACATGAAATGTACCACATAAAAATAGAAAATGCAACCATACCTTTATCAACAGTTCTAATATAATTATCAAGATATGGTAATATACAACTATAATGTGGTTTTACTATATGATCAGGTAGATTATGACACCAATATTCAAGAGCATCTATAGCTATACCAGCTAATGGTAAATAACTCAATCCTAATGTTAAAGCCACCTACAATAAAAGCAAAACTTGTCAATTTTCCAGGAGAGAAATGTTAAACTGTAGCAAAACGAAAATATGCAAGAGATGCAAAAAGGAAGTAAGTTTACACTGTTAGAAAGGTGGGATCAACATTAAAGATCTGAGGCTGGTCTAGATCTGAACTGTTACCCTAAACTCTTACAGCTTTTAATTCACAAATGAAATGAATTGAATTTTTAGTCCTACTATGCATTTTATTGGGCTAACAAAGACACCAACTAATGTGCAATGAGGTAAATTTTTCCATTTCTGATTTCAAACTGTTGCACTGCATGTAGCACACAGGGCCTCAATTTTTTGGTCTTTTCCATGTCAACCTCTCAGGCCTGCATAACTGACATTGGAAACCGGGTTGAAACATTGGAAGACTCACTAAGCCACTCATCGCGGCCCCTGAAAACACAAATAACTTTACCTGTATTGCTGGTACAACATCTATCATTTGCTCTGTTATTATTTCTTTAGGTAATGATAATATGAGTGTTAAACAGGCTGCTAACAAATCATCTTGATACTGTTTCATACGCACTAAAACCTACAATAACAAAATATCAACAAATGTTTTACAGTATTCTAGAACATACAACATGTCTGTATTTTCCACACTTCCACACAACAGTTTAATCACAAATTGCTATCACACAACAGTTTAATCAAAAATTGCTATCACACAACAGTTTAATCAAAAATTGCTATCACACAACAGTTTAATCACAAATTTCTATCACACAACAGTTTAATTACAAATTACTACCACACAAGAGTTTAATCACAAATTGCTATCACACAACAGTTTAATCACAAATTGCTATCACACAACAGTTTAATCACAAATTGCTATCACACAACAGTTTAATCAAAAATTGCTATCACACAACAGTTTAATCACAAATTTCTATCACACAACAGTTTAATTACAAATTACTACCACACAAGAGTCTAATCACAAATTTCTATCACACAACAGTTTAATTACAAATTACTACCACACAAGAGTCTAATCACAAATTACTATCACACAACAGTTTAATTACAAATTGCTATCACACAACAGTTTCATTACAAATTGCTATCACACAACAGTTTAATCACAAATTGCTATCACACAACAGTTTAATCAAAAATTGCTATCACACAACAGTTTAATCACAAATTTCTATCACACAACAGTTTAATTACAAATTACTACCACACAAGAATTTAATCACAAATTGCTATCACACAACAGTTTAATCACAAATTGCTATCACACAACAGTTTAATCACAAATTGCTATCACACAACAGTTTCATTACAAATTGCTATCACACAACAGTTTAATCAAAAATTGCTATCACACAACAGTTTAATCACAAATTTCTATCACACAACAGTTTAATTACAAATTACTACCACACAAGAGTCTAATCACAAATTTCTATCACACAACAGTTTAATCAATCAAACAACAGTTCTGTTATATTAATAAAACTAACTACGTCCAACAAACACTTCAAATAACACATATACTCTCATTTAAAACTCAAACACATAAAGACCAAACACATGACTGACCTCTTTTGAAAACTTCTTAATAAGTAAATAACACACAGCTTTCTGTTTCTCCTGTTCATTAGATTCATCTGTTTCCATTAAACTAGCAGATTTAGTTGGAGAGGTGGTAGCAACACTCTACAAACAAAATTATTATCAAAAGCTTTTTAAGTTGCTATTCTATCAAAATTTATCAATTAAGTTCTTTTTTAATATATAGTGAACCTTTAGACAATAATGTAAAATAGCCACCATAAATGAATGATAACTATGAAAATCAATTTCCACTTATCATTTGCATAATTTATGCATAATTATATAAAAATGCACACTAAATGTCCAAACTTTGATTAAAAAGATATACTACATTATATATCATTCTTTCATAAATCTATATATTTCTTGACTGCTTCCTGAAACAGTGCTGTTAACTGCTTTAAATCAAGTTCATATTCTGAATGACAAATAATGAATATTTATTTCATTACAGTCCCAATTAAAAATTTGTAAATGTACTTACTTGAAAATATGCCAGTTTATTTGATATTTTCATACAGAGAGCTAGTAACTTATAAAAACCACTAACTAAAGGATTCCTGAAAACAATTCCAAATAATCCATAAATTTTCACTTACTGCATAATATCATGAGAAAAATGTGGCAAAATGATACTCAAATAAGGCATAATGATTTCTAATATGACACATCAAGTTATAAGTAGCATTATCTAAAATGTCAATATACATAAGTTAATTGTGAATCAATATATCGTGGGTGACCGCTTGAAACCTCGTATATGCCATATTTGGTCATTTTGACTTTTTGGTACCGCTCGAAAGCTCGTAAAAGCGCGGATCTTGTGATCAAATCCTCGTATTCTTAGCTTGATTGTAAATAACTCAAAAAGCACTAATTAAATAACACGTATATAAACAGTCAGATTTAAAATCTTGTAAAATATATTATTATATGAGGTTCAATGTTCCTTTTCTGCAGATGAAAATGAAAAACCTCTTATACTGTATTATTATACGAGTTATTGGTTCAATAGGCAGGAGATATCGAATTGCTATACGAGGTTTATATTTCCAAGAATGGAAACCACGTATAGAGGGAAAAAAATAATAAAAAAGATTTTACAAAATACAAATAGTTTTTTGCATTTTTCTCAAAAAGTAATTCCGCGTCATAAATCGTTATACGAGGTTTCAAGCGGTCACCCACGATATTCAGATGGATTCCAAATTTCAGATAGCTTAAATAATAATGAACACAATTCATGCAAAGGTCTGACTACTTTGGTCTCAGACTACTGTTAGTAATGTTAAAAAGGTTTTAGTTTTGACTGTAGTACTTACTGTGTAGATAGTAATATTATATTATGACTAAATGTAAATATCCAATTCTCAAACAGATTAATATGTTTATTTGGTAGCAGTTCTCTGAAAAGAAAACAAAATCATACTTTAAAATGCAGTCTAATTTCAATGATTATTTGCTAGGATAATAAGATTCAAGGATCCTATCTACCAGCTTGTGCCTACTTAGTCAAATACATTTCTTGAAATATCAGGACCTATTTTCAGATGAGTCAACAGCAATACTGCAGATTTCTCAGCATTATTTTCTAGTCATTCTTAATAATATGATGAATATGAATGATTTCATGATTCCCATCCAACATTTGATGAGATCATTATTTATATGAATTTAGAAATATTAAAACAGAATTTAAAACAACACCTTGTAACTTAGACTTTCAAGCTATTCGATCTTCAGACAACTGACCTATATACTTCAGCCTGCGTCCCTACTGAAGTTGGACAACTTCAATAGGGAGGCAGACTGAATTATATAGGTCAGTTGTCTGAAGATCGGCTCTACAATTGATGTATTAAGCACTATTTTAACAGTGGTATTTCTATATCACTCTACAATTGATGTATTGAGCACTATTTTAACAGTGGTATTTCTATATCACTCTACAATTGATATATTGAGCACTATTTTAACATTGGTATTTCTATATTGCTCTACAATTGATGTATTGAGCACTATTTTAACAGTGGTATTTCTATATCACTCTACAATTGATATATTGAGCACTATTTTAACATTGGTATTTCTATATTGCTCTACAATTGAAAAATTAAGCACTATTTTAACAGTGAGAATTTTTGTTATTGTTTATATGAATTGATACAGAAAGGTAATCATGACTTACCTACAGAAATCTACCAAATTAATAAAAACTTGAAAATCTTTAGGTTTACTGGCGTGTACACTTGATGTAGGATCTGCTGACACATCATCTGTTTCCATAGTTACATCCCCACCACTTGTACTAGCTTCATCCATCTAAATATAAAATATGCAAACTATTACATATTTTATTTCAAAATTTTCCAAAAAAAGAACTCTGTTTTTCAAGGATGACAATATAGGTTCCTGTCCGTCTACCAGTTGAGTCTTGGCCAAACCGCTTTGCATTGGTCTCTCTTAGGTATCTGCGCAAATTAAATATTTCAGTATTGTCAGTAGACACGAGTTTTAAAGATGGGTTTCCTTATTTTTTAGTGTCAAATTAAGCAAACTCTTTGATTAGTTGGAGTTTCTAATGAATTATCATTTATTCTTAATCAAATCATTATGTTCTTATTGCATATGATTAAGAGCTTGAACTAATTACCAATGTCTATGAATATACAGTCTGGATAAACAAAAAAAAGACTTTTTGACCTTTTCTTGATCGGTCACTCATTGGAACTCTGCTGGTAATTCTCTTCTGATTTATCCAATTATGAATTAATTATGGACCTATGTGTCATTAGAACACCTCTACTTTCATTAGCATTTACATTTTCATAAATAAAAATAAGGGAACCCATCTTTAAGGACCTGATTTGGTGATAAATGTGTTGAAGAAAAAGCAGCGAAAATATTTTTCAGTTAGCTATATTCCAATCTCTTAATTAAGATTATCATTAATATTTCAATTTCATTTATCTAACCAACCTGTTCAGTAAGTTCTGTGGAGGTAGTTGATGTTAAATCTAATTTGTTCAACACTTTTATAACAGAGTTCATCAGTTCATTATATAACGCATCAGTCAACTGTGTTCTTTCTTCACGTGATACACCCATAGCACCAAATTCCTAGAAAGTTGATAACATCTACCAATTCGAATTTTATGCACTTGATTTTGTTGACAATTTTGATAGAGAAGCTTTGATCTGCATTGGTGTTTTATGAAAACAGGAAAACTCCAGACAGAAGGAAACAAAAGCTGCAAGTGTCCAATCTACATTTATATTGGCTCGAAAATCCCTTTTGAATCTGTCTAGGAATAGATTGATCATTCTGTTTTCATAATTTTACGAATAACTTGGAATTACAGTTACAAAAATTACATAAATATTTCTGTGTTACTTAGGCCTACTGATTTTTTTATTGACATCAAACCAACACAAAGTATGACAATATCGATAGATAGAATCAGTGCCTCAAAATAACAGAATAAAAAGTGCGAAGGATTCAAACAAAACTACCTTTATTTCAGGACTATCCATTAAGAGATTCCAGATGTTTAAATAACTTTTATAAGAGATAGATTGTTTCTCTACATCAACATTATACAGTGTATCATCATCTGTTTGTTCGGTCTCTAATACAATAGGATGGGAACATGTTCTTATTACACTCTGATAAACTGAAATATTAAGTATAGTCCATTGAGTGTTTTGAAAAGACCTTCTACAAAAATACAGTAGGGTTTGGGTAAAATGATCCAATTATTGATTATCGTCGCTAGGAATTTATAATTTATCATATTTCATAAACGATTATAAACCAAAGTTACATTTTCTCCATTGTACCCGTTAACAAGCAGTAATCTCTTCCACATAGGTTCCCTTCAGCACATAACTTACTCTCAACAAGCTATAATAACTGCATCATACTTCTATGGCGCGAAAATAACCCATGAAATTAAGAATTTTGGCATGTTTTTTATTCAAGTATTTACAGGGTTTCTCAACTAATTAATTTTAATTCTTAATTGATTATTGATCTGTAGTCTGTAGGGCTGGGCGTTATTGGTTCAAGTTGATATCACAATATTAATCACTAATATATCACGCTATGGGTATATATTGCTATATTTATTAAATATGGTTTTTACTGGTTTTTGACACAAAATGTGTTTTTTTATTACTAAAATTTTTAAATGTAACAAAAATCAATAAACACTCAGTCTTTTATATAATGAAAAAAAACATATGTTTCAAATATTAAATTACTTAGACAAAAATTTGATGATATATCATGATAACTACCATATATCACAATATGGCAATATTTCGGTATATTTTGATCACGCAATGTTACTAACGAAATAAATTCCTATACCAGTATATATCATATTATATTGTGATACCGCAAGCCCTAGCAGTCTGTCATCGATAATCAATCTCAATTTATAATCTATAGCCAGCCCTACTTGTCAGCCCCTAATTAAGACTAAGTATGTCCAGTATGCAATGAAAAATTACCCAGAATATCAGCCAATGGATCTGTAATACGCAAACCCTGCGGCTAACACAGATCCATACTTTTTCATTGACAGGTATGCATCTTGAGTTACATAACTTGTCAGTCTATATTCATACGCTATGCTTGCTATGTCTTTGGAGTATATATCCTAGTTCAAAGTCCAAATGAAAACATGTTCATTTTAAAATGTTTATGTTCAGAGCATGTATTCTTGAAACGATCTTAAAACTAAGATGTCCTAGAATCAATGTTAGAAGATCGTTTCCAGAATATGTGGCCAGGTTTATAAATTATATTCAACTTACCCACGCCAGACAGGACTTGATTAAATACAGAACCTTTACACATTAAAGCCAACAGAACATGTATCACTGACTTGGTGGCCATGAAATGCATCTTTTCATTTAGCATAGGCATATTCTGTATTTGCATAACTAATAGATGTTCAACTATGGAGGCATAGGTTTCTGATAACTAAAAAATGAAAAACATTTCAAAATTTCATCTGTTAAATTATGTATCAACATTAACAAATAAAATGAAAAATTCAGTTCAACACTTAAAAATAGGCAAAGTAAGGTTGTAACATGTATTCATAGTTTCCATTCAAGCGATGCTAGGCTGACAATCCAAATAGAGAGTGGCACCAGGTGGTCAAAACAGAGAGAAGGACAGAGAGAAGGACAGAGAAAAGGGAATACCTCATCAATTTCTTTAATAATATTAGCTATAGCATCTAAATAACTATGTAAACCATACATTTTATCCTGATTTTCACCAACTTTCCTATAAACATAATCATAATTAAGAAGGGATCATATTTTCAACAATAAGGAAAACATGTAGTTGCCTAGCAAGATTTGTTCAATTATACATTTTCAGTATATCAAGGGTGGTCACCAATCTGTGTCAAATCATACACAAAATTTAATTTGTGCAAGATATTGTTGATTTAATCAAACACACAAAATTTAGTAAAATTCTGACAAAAACTGTCACCTCTATCTTATTAACAAGTCAACAAATTTTGATGGCTAATAACTCAAAAACCGTTCATTGAAAGAGAGCCAAATTCACACTTGTCCAAGATCTCATCATTATAAATATTCACACCAAATTCTATTTAAATCTGATGAAAACTGTAGTCTCTATTGTGTTCACAAACAAATTTGGATGCGCTTTTCGTAAGTCAAGGGCAATAGCTCAAAAATTATTCATCGCAAGATTGTACCTCAACTTCATATAACAAATATTAAAATATGATTTCATACATTAATGCCCCCAAATTTGTATCAGAACACACGAAATCTATTTTTTATTTTCAATCAAAAATTTTCATTAGTGCTCGCTTTTGATGTTTTAATAACTTACAATAGAAATTGTTGTTCACATTTGTTTAACATTTCACTGAGCATAAACACAACATCTGTTACGTTTAAAAATCTTCTACATGGCTACAAAAAATAATTTAACTTAATAAGCATTGAAACTGAAAGGAAGGGGTCTATTACCTATAACTTTTCTTCTCCAGTAATAGTTGAGCCAATGAACACAGACAATACCACGCATTGTGCAATGAGGACAATTCCTACAAATATGTAGCCCCTTTATCCTTTTGAATAATTTACTTCTTTGAATCGATGGTATAAGATCTACTGTATTGTAATTATAGAGATAGCTGTACAATTTTTCTTTTCAACTGCACCTTTAACATATTGTCTCTTACCTGTATCACTTTTAATAATGAAGAAATGTTTGTCTACAATAAATGACCTTGAAAAAAGGGGCAACACAACCAACATTGTGTCAATTATTAACACAAAACTATAGACTATTGAGATATTGTTTCTCAATGAACTCTTTAAGAATTATTTTAAAAGGGATACTACGTCTTAGAATGAATATAAAATTTAAGAATTTTAAACTTGGCCAATCAGAGCATATAATCATCAGTAGATATACCTGGTGTCATAAATAACATAACATAATCCTTATATAATCCGATAAATCTAAAAAAAATTAGTAATTACCCATAAATATGTAATTAACTATTGAAAAACGATTAATATTAAGATTAAGCATTTTTCAATAATTACTTAGTTTTATGAATTTTCCAGATTTCACAGGGATTCTGTTAAAACTTTATGACATCAGATAAGCTAACTGATGAATATATACTCATATTGACCATTTCGAGAACTTAAATTCTAAGATGTAGTATCACTTTAAGAATGAATAAACTTAAACCTTACCCCAGCTAAGAGACCATAACCTTTAATAGCTAGAGATACCTCTTTATCACTAGATTCACTGGAATTCATTATTTGACGAAATTGTTTGATGAAAAACTGAAATATGTATACAAATATGACATAAGATAGATCGTACAATAATATCATTAAGAAATGGAAGGGGAGGTTGATTTCTGCTCCATTTCATCCATTTAGGCAGTTAGGAAATGATATTGCAGGAAATTTGCTAAATATAAGCTAAGCTTAAATGTGATGTAATCTCAAACTGATTTTGACTAAGGAAAAGGCTTGTAAAATCAGCATATCATCATCAAAAAAATAGGTATTTATTGATAACCTTAAAAAGACAATCATTTTTTTATTTTGGAATGTTTAGCTCTAGCTCCTGATTTACCTTGAATACAGCTCCTTCTTTGGTACCTTCTCTAGCTCTCTGTACTAACATATCAGCTATCTATAAGATAAAATCATTAAAATATAAGCAAATACTAAGCAAATAATCAATTGGGCAAATATTGGTATCATGATCATCTTTTGGAACACCATGGCATGTCTTCCAGAGCCACTGCTTAGTTACAAGCATAATTTTTAATATTCTTATGGAACATTATCTTATATTGGTTTAGATCTATAGCTAACAAATGCAATAGCTTCATGTACCAAGAATAACTTTTCACAAAAACACTATCACCAAAAGACAGATAGGACATATTTACCTCCTTTAAAAAAGATTCCATGGCACACATACCGACATGTAGTATATCTCTATTATGATGGTGACTCCAAAAATATAATCTGTCATACATGTCCTAGATAAAAAAGAAATATTAATTAACATCAAGGGAGTTGGAGCTTTTTTGACATCTAGCCCTTGATCTAGGACTGTTTTTATCACTATGACCTTAATTACCAAATAAAAGCACATTAATTGGTGTGTATAATGCATAGTTTTTATCCAAAAAATGGCTTGGCTTGGCAAAACTTGGGGTACTCATTATAGAAAAGTAACAACAAAATTTACATTTTTTCACCAGAACCTTTCCAGCCAAAGTTGACCGTCTGCTGAGTTGTGTTCTTGAATTAACTGATTACCCTGAGTAGTTCTCCATTAATCACACAGTCAAAATGAGAAAAAAATTGTTGTTACAATTTAATTACCTCATAGTCATCTATAAGAAATTCATTAAACTGACTGGCATGTTTAGATAGCAGATGGAGACCAGCTTTAGGTACTTCATATCTTGTTAATGTGGTAGATTGCTTTAACGCCATTTTACAGTATTTATAGATATAATAGCATGAATCTGAAATAAAAAATAAGGAAATTTTAACCTGGACAACATCATAAGTCTACTTTTTTTCCTTTACAAACTGGAGAGATGTTTAAATTGCACATTCTGCAGCACATGTGTTTATTGTCCCATCATAGAGAAAATTGTACTGTCATCCTCCCCTATATGTGCATCACCATGGCAACTGAGTGGTAAAAATTTGAAAGCATCGTCTTTACTATCTTGACATCTATTGATTTACCTATCTTGTGTTGTTTGGTTGTTAATCATTTTACTTGATAACATTACCTGTATGTGTTTCGAAATGTAGTATGTAATAAAACTAGAAATAGTATATCCATATAACTTGTGTTCTTAATGTTTACATTCCTGCTTCTATATGTCTTACAAAGATTATCATCTTGACTGATGAATGGATTGAACACTGGACTCCTAGGTTAAATTGCATGCACATCAAGCCAAACCAACTTCCAATTTAAGATGATGAGCAAATGCTCAGAAGATATACAATAGAATCTGATATAAGCCACACCAACTTCCTATTTAAGATGATGAGCAAATGCTCAGAAGATATACAATAGAATCTGATATAAGCCACACCAACTTCCTATTTAAGATGATGAACAAATGCTCAGAAGATATACAATAGAATCTGATATAAGCCACACCAACTTCCTATTTAAGATGATGAACAAATGCTCAGAAGATATACACTAGAATCTGATATAAGCCACACCAACTTCCTATTTAAGATGATGAACAAATGCTCAGAAGATATACAATAGAATCTGATATAAGCCACACCAACTTCATATTTAAGATGATGAACAAATGCTCAGAAGATATACAATAGAATCTGATATAAGCCACACCAACTTCCTATTTAAGATGATGAACAAATGCTCAGAAGATATACAATAGAATCTGATATAAGCCACACCAACTTCCTATTTAAGATGATGAACAAATGCTCAGAAGATATACAATAGAATCTGATATAAGCCACACCAACTTCCTATTTAAGATGATGAACAAATGCTCAGAAGATATATAATAGAATCTGATATAAGCCACACCAACTTCCTATTTAAGATGATGAACAAATGCTCAGGAGATATACAATAGAATCTGATATAAGCCACACCAACTTCCTATTTAAGATGATGAACAAATGCTCAGAAGATATACAATAGAATCTGATATAAGCCACACCAACTTCCTATTTAAGATGATGAACAAATGCTCAGCAGACATACACTAGAATCTGTTACAGCTGTGATAAATAAAAAACATACCATCTCCTGACTGTTGAGTAAAATTTACTAAATATGATGTTAACCCTTCTAAACATCCACTTATTATGGTCATTTCAGGTTTGTTGGTTTTAGACATCATCTAAAATTATAAATTGCAAAAATCAGTCAAGGCAATCAGATTAGTAGAAATGAAATTCTTTTCCAGTACACGTTTCTACGTTGCCATTGCTTCCAATTCTAACAAAGCTGATAGAAGTGGGCAGATCAGATAAATGTCAATTCGTAGCATAAATATCCAAGAATTCCGCTTTATGTAGTCAGTAAAGCATTCTATTGGACAAAGTATTAGTTGTAGAATATTTCATTGACAAAAACCTGTTTTGCTTAACAATTGTGTCAGATCATGGATGATAAATGGAGACATCAACAAAAGAACAAGAAACAGTCTTCAAGGACTAATCCAGTGGTTCCCAAACTTTTTCGGCCTTCATACCCCTGGAGCAATCACCTGGACCTTTCACACTCCCAAAAATTTGTTTCAACCACATTTTCAGCATGTGATGAAGTGAGTTGCTCTTTCAATTCAAAATAAATTCTTCTCCTACACCAGTTGGCCACACCCCTGACAGCTGACACCCTAGTCCCACACCCCCAGGGGGGTGAAAACACTGCAGGTTGGGAGCCAGGGGACTAATATAATCAGATTGTGGCATTGTGCTTATTATTGGAAAAACATACCTGTGATTTCAGAGAAGATTTATATATATCTAATAATTTAGTGGAATCAGTTGTCATATACTCAGGATATATTTCACATATAACACCCAACATATAGTAGATTTTACCTTTTACTGAAAAAAAAAAAACTTCTAAAACGTAGCGTAATATGCCCACATACTAATTATCAGCCATAGGTAAATTTTTCCAATAAAGGATTTAATTTTCAATCACCACCAAAACCATAAAAATCTTTTATAACCTAACTATTCATCAACGAACTAAATTAGCATGTAGATCACTTAAAACTAGAATATGAGCTTCACTTGCCTGTTGCAGTTAATTTAGACGCTTTGGTTAATTCCATGAAAAACTTCTCAATGAATTTCTGAATTTTCAAATCTTCTCCCATGTTGGAACCAACTGAGAGTTCTAAAACCTGTAACAGAAATCAGAAGTCCTTGATGTTGAACATTTTCCTATTTGTAAATGAAACACTTGACCAATTCACAAATGTAAGTCCTTCATAATTTTTGATGACAGTGCTGGCGGAAAAGATTGTCCACATTATTCAATTTGGCCTTCTGTGGCAGAGACTGCTCATGAGTAATGGAAAGCTCATTCTTCTTCAACACATGCCGTCACTCAGAGACTGGCTTTGTCAAAATAAGCAACACTTTCAGGGAGTCTACATTTAGTCTTGCTATTATTTTGAATGCTACATAATTAACTACAAGCTAAATTATGAAAAAAGTGTGGATTTAAAACTGAGAAATACAAGTTACTACCAAACCATATTCATAAGATTTCTTGAGACATGGCAGATTGGAGTAACGGAGCGCATACCTTAATCAATACTGGTAAAGCTGAAGATTTAATCTTAGTAAATCTATCTGTCATATAATTAGATAAGCTAGCTTCCTGGAATAAAATTATAAAATCATTCTTACCATCATCAATCAAATTCAGCAGAAGTCACAGGAAAAGATAAGCATCCAGTTGTTTGGATGGGACAATAAACTGAGGCCCTGTGTGCCACAGACTGTGCGCATTAAAGATCCCTTGACAGTTGGAAATCGAAAAAGAGCAGGTTAATGTCGCTGTAATGGCAAAATTTCCATGGCACTGCCCGTCTTCATTAGCCCACATGGTGTAGAAAAGTAGGATGTAAAACTCTATTCATTTCATTCCACAGGAAAGATGAAAAAACAGATACAAGTTGATAGGAAAAATTAAATGGGGAATGTGATAAAGATACCAAATGATATACCAAGTACTTAAAAATAATTTGCTAAATAATGATCAAAAAAATTAATCCATCACATAGGTCAAATTCAGTTATCAAAATCACAACAACAAAAAATTTTGGTTTTGGTCCAACTTAAGCACTTCCGGTATAGGCAATGTTGCAGCTTATATAAATTCCATTATATAAATCATAGCCCACCTTGATTTCGACCAGATATGGTAAAGCCTTTTTTCCAACTTTATGAATAAAATCTGATAACAATTCCAGCAAACCATACTTGGCATTAGATCCTTGGTACTAAAAAACAAATCAGATGTTAGTATCTTTGAGTAACCTTATTGAGTTCAATTGATTTCAATTAGTCTCAATAATAGTTCTAAGTGATAAAATAATTTCTCTAATTATTACCTCATTCTTCTTAGAAATCTTTTGAAGAAAAGTGGTAACACCAATTTCCTTGTCAAACAAAACTGAACTGCAGTAATCTAAAAGGAAAATTCTCTAATTGTATGACTGAAGAATAATAAACATTTACATTGGACATCATACATAATAGTTGAGGGTTAAAGTATTCCAATTCACTTGTGCTGTGGCCATACATGCGTAATCTACCGATGTTGTCAGGTTTCTACTGCTTTTGCATGTTGTCTATTTTCATGGGACCTACCATTTTCAATGTCCAAATTCTCTACCATAAATCAACAAAATATCTATCATTACTTATTGATTGCCGATATCGCGTGTTAATATCATCACTTAATAATATTATCATTGCCTTATTACTGTGGCTACATGTTTTGTTTTGTTTTCACAATCCTCATCAGAAGTGTCATCAGAACAAATGGAAAGGGTAGAGGCAGTGTCAAGTAATAACATACCAATCGAAACAATTGACGGAGACCTTACTCAATCTAAAGGAAGTGTAAATACTGTTGTAGCTAATGTCAGGGAAAATGACAAGTAGGATAAGAAAATAAAACAGGACGTTTGCCTTGGATGAGCGATCGGAATGTCTACATAACAATCCATCAAAAGGAGGGTGAAATAGAGCGGTATGCTACATATCATTCATGAATATTGATGAATTCAAAGCAATGGAAAACAACTGAATGTCGCTTGTGATTATCCTTTTGACAGTGTGTCATTACCTATATCCTTTTCAGTAATCTCGTGCAGACATATCTGTGAAAGTGTGGGCACAATACTATCAATTTGATCAAGCTCCGATTGTCCCCCATCTTTTAAATTTGCATGTAAATCCCGGAGACTTTCTTCTAGAAGCCCGGACGCCATGTTTTGTAAATAATGCACTTCGACCCTTTCTACCTTGTGATTGCGGTCACCATTTTATATACCTGCACAATTTTTTCATGTTAAAAGGCACGTATTTACGTTTGAGATAGAGTAAAGGGGATTTTTCAAACAAATTAAAGGCGAATCTTGAACTGAATCGCTGAAAATCCCGTGCTACTTAAAAAAAAATTCACTTAGCATCAGTACATTGTATAGAGCGAAGGTGCTACAACAATCATTAAATGTGAGTCACGTTGAACAACAAAAAAAGTCTCCAATTTTTTTACAATGATTTACATCAGATCAAAGCTGAAAAAATCATAAAGCTCACATATTACTAAATATTTATATTGTTCTGTGTGAAATGCATTAGAAAATATCAAACTGCAAATATGATATACTCAGGCTCGAAGCAACGGGGGGAAAGGGGGAAAATTCTGACAATCCATCAAATTCTTTACTGCAGTCAAACGCATTACACCCGCTACAGGCCTGTATTAGTTATTGCAATGAAAAGTTGTATCAATAATTTTTTCACAACTGAAACTAGGAGAATGTTTTTAAAATTTTATTATGCACAAATCATAGGTGTACAAATAGAAAAGGACCTTTCCTACAATATGGTGCAATCGATATATTTAATCCAACTAACTCGCAGATTGTCATACAATGAGGTAGGTTGTTACAACTCTGTCCTCAGTTATCAATAGGCCCCTACTGAACATTTGGGCTCTGATAATGAGATGCTGGGATACACATTGCATAATCATGGACTGACGAATGAGTGGTGAAATCACATGAGTGACCTTGGGTAAAATTTCGAGGAAAACATATCTCTTTAAGTTCAAAAACCAAGTTCTTAAAATTTACACATTTAATATTTCATTTTATATTTCATTAGTTTGTATTTCATACAAAAAAATTACTATAACATGCAAAATATCTTCAAAAATTTCAAAATCTTTTTCAGCATGTTTTCATTTTCATTTATGACAGAGAAGCTGAAACTGAGTTATTAGACGTGAAAACAAACAAACTTGCAAAGTTGAATTTTTAAAAGCAATTTACGCTCATAATGCATATCCTTCAACACCTGTATGGTCACGAATGAATGTACAAAGGTCGCCAATAATCAAAACAACAAAACAACAATATTAATACATAGTCCATCACATGTTAATTTCAAGGAGGTATGAGGAAATTTAACATCTATTATCCTAACACTTGATCCCTTAACAACAATATGAGCTTGATTAATTAAGGATCAGACTTGATAAAACAAGATGAGTTGGTTGTCTAAGGACATCTGCAAACCATAAACTCAAGATAACCAACTAGTCAATACTTTGAATGTATGTAGCTTTAACAGTGAATGTTATGCTTATTTTATAGACACAAGAACAAATTCTACCGAAAGCTTACAATAAGTAAACAATGAGTGTTCAAGCTAAAAAATCTTTGGTAAATATTTTGCAGTTCCTGAAATTTTTATCCATGTTCTTAAGCTTAAATTTAAACACATATTTTTGACCAAGCTTGAAATTTTGGTACAGAATTTCCATTGGACGTTACAAAACATGAATACATTGTCTTGCTGGTGATGGATGAAAAAACCATCATAAAATTTGTTTTTTGATTCAAACACAATATTCACGTATAGGACACTTCGAAATCTAAACATGTCTGGTATATAAAACTAAATCAACAGCCCTGGTTAATTCATTTGTCCCACAATCCATGGTCTTTCATTTTACTAATAAAGAATCTCTCCACAATGTTTGCACATTTATAATATTCTGTATCAGAGTCATTATAATTTCGACAGTTATCAAACACATGTTTCATATCAGCTATAAATATTCTTTTATTAGAATAATATCTATTCTTTAATCTCTCTGACATCGTCTTAAAATCTGAAAAACAAATCATAACATGCAAGATGTGTGCCAGAAGTAGTTTTAAATGTATTTTCAAGTGAGGATTTGCTGGACGAGCAGTACTCAGAGAGTAGTTAACCTGAAAACTGGTGTTTGATTCAGATTTACCTTTGGATTTTGTAACTCAGAGCGATGCAGCTTTGCGAGACTGATTTATGTGTTCAAAGTGAACAATAATCTAAAATAGTAGGTAAAATGGTGATGTTACCCTGCTAAGAAGCATGAACTAAGATTGATGCAGTATAGAAGATCTAAAACTCAATATTATTTCAATATCTATCATGATATCATCATCACAAAGGTTTTTAAATTCATAGTTGCTAATCAAGCAGAAGTAATGGTAATACCATCATCGTAACCATATTGAATAAAGGAACAAAATTTTATGGTACACTACTCGTGAGTTTTATAAGTTACCATTAAAATTCGTTCCGTTATTCAATGTGATCTCTACCCCTGAATGTCGCTTAAGGATTATCTTACCCATAGGATATTTAATATGATCATAATAGTCAGGTGCTTCTGATTTGTCTACTGGTTTCTGGAATGGCCAGGCACTTGTATGATTCTGAAAATAAATACTTGTGAAAATGTAAAAGGGGCAATAAAGGGTTATTTAACCTCCTGCAGAAATTTCTAATTTTTTTCAAATTCAAGAATCAAGATCAGAAAGGCTCAAAAACATTTCTATTGCTCACCATCTACAACTTGTGTCTCTATGGTAGACAGTTTAAATTGGCCAATTAATGGGACATGATCTAAACATAAGCTTTACTAGCTTACTAAATGTGATCATTTCATCTGATAATAGCATTTTTCAGAGTGAAATTTCAACATTTAGTTCCAGGTCAATATCATCATTCGTCTGACCAGATATTACCATCTGAATAAGTTTTATCAGCTGGTTATTCAAAATATCAGAGCTATTCTATTAAACCCACCTTCACTTGTTGTAGTATTGTTTTAAAAGAGTTATACATCTGATCTGAATCAGCAGTGATGTCTTTACTGAAATGTATAATTGAGAAATTCAATTCCCTAGCATTAAGACTAAATGACCAGTAACATGTTGTTTTAGCTTCAAAAGATATCTAAAGTTTCCTTAATGTAACATAACTGCGAAATGTATAGTCGCTATATAGTGTGCAATTAAGTAAACTTCGCCAGTTTTCTACAGTTGCATTAGCTCGATTTTTATTTGTTATTTCAAACTGTCGAGGGATCTTCAATTGAAAATTACAAAGAATAATACCTTTTATCTGGGGTAGATGCTGGTTTCCAGCCAGCCTCTAATAAACCTGGTATACTTTCTATAGGGATCTGTCTTACTCCATCTTTAAAACATGATAAACCAGCATATTCCTTTTCAAACTTAGTCTGTTTCATTTCTACTATCTTCTTTACAATCTGCAAAATATACAAACTTATTACGGTCACATGGTTCTACAATCAGAGTTACCAGTTACTGTTATTCATATACTCTGCTAAAGTATGGCTAATTTTCATTTCTTCTATGCCCAACGATTGGTTAAAGTGGATCCAAAGAGTTATGTGAAAGCAAACGAGGCAAGGGTAAGGGATAAGAAATTGACAAAAAATTTCAAGTTATTTTTTTTAGATCTTACAAATGGTTAAAATACATACACAAGAATAATACACAAGAACATGTCTATAAGATGGACAGATGTTTCTGCTAATGAAGGATGGATTGTTGACCTAAGGATGGATGGCTTTTGAAATTCTCCAAAGCCATTTCCTTGATTCTGAAGAGAACATGATTGCTTAAAAAGATCTACCTGTTTTTGCTTTCTAATAATTCTAGAGAATTCTGTATATTTGATTCTAGGATTCAATTCACAACCCATTAAAGTAGCACCTTCATAATCCTTAATATAACCATTGTAGGCAGATTTAGCTAGTTTTATCTCTTTAGAAAACCCCTGAAAAATTCCATGTTGGTGTAAAAAAAAAAAATATTTAGAACATTATTAAGTAAAATAATTGCTGACTAAGTGCGAGCACACGAGCGGTCTTGATTTTTGTCAGCGACTCGAATCTCGAGTAAAATCTTGTGTGTGCCCGTGCTTCCACGACAAGATTATCGTGTTGCGACAGGATTTACAATATCAAACAAGTTTACAAATCTTTATTACGTGAAAAGTCTAAAATTTAGAAAACTTCAAATGGATGATCATGTCAGAGATTGTTTACCTGTTTTTTAAAGTAACCGATAGCAAACTCATCAGCAAATGTCAGAAAATGAAAAATATTGTGTCTGATATGATAGTCTTTTAAATGATTCATAAGATGAGTACCATAACCCTGAAATTAGAAACATGATATATTACACTAAGTTTCTATGAAGTTTCAATTTTCTTTGACATTTATCACAGCCATTTTGAATCTTAATTAATATGATTATATAGAACTTTCACATTGTACATAAATAAGTGATACAGAGTTTTAATCTTTGTTAGAAAATGTTATCCTTTTCATGAGATATTGGCATTAACCATTAAATTAATGTCTGAATATATAAGGCCATACAAAATAAATAGTCTTGTTTTACAGGCCCAAAAAAGCCTGATTGTTGCCTTAATATTAAATGTACATTAAATTTGTGGTAATAAATAATAAATGCTTTCGCTCGCTCCAAATTATTCCAGTTGAAAATCTAAAAAAGACCTTATAAATAATAAATAAATTTATCCTTTCGCCCCAATTTTTGAAAAAAAAGGCCTGTAAAACAGACTTTTTATTTTGTATGGCCTTAAAGGATTTTGTGTATTAAATACGATTTTTCAAATGTTTTAAACGGGAAGGTAGTTTAGTTTACAAAACTGCATTTTACACTAATAGTGTGTATTACCTTGACTTGTTCATTAGATGTAACTGCACAGAAAACTATTTCTGTAAAGCCTTGCGTAGGAAACATTCTGAAACATATTCCACCAATTACTCTATTGTCTTTTATAATAGAAAGACAACGATGTTTCCTGAAAAATAGTAGAAAAGCATGCATCTTGTGATCAAAACCTCTTATTCTTAGCTTGATGATGCAAAAACCACTAATTAAATAACACGTATATAAACAGTCAGATTTAAAACCTCGTAAAATATATTATTATACGAGGTTCAATGTTCCTTTTTCTGCAGATGAAAACGAAAAACCTCGTATACTGTACTATTTATATATAGATACAGCTTTATGGAACAACAATCACTGGTTAAAGTTTTATGCAACGTTTCGACATGTTTCCCCCGTCGTCCTCAGACTCACAATTGCTAAATGCCATTCAAAGACTTTACTGTACTATTATACGAGTAATTGGTTTAATAGGTCGAAGTACTCAAATTGTTTTTAAGAGGTTTAAATTTTCAAAGAATAAAAAACACGTACAAAAAATAAAATAAAAAAGATTTTAACAAAATATGCATACATATATTTTTTTGCCTTTTTCTCGAAAAGTAATGTCGCTTCATATATCGTTATACGAGATTTCAAGCAGTCACCCAAGAAATATCAAAATAAATTATGAATATCTATCTACATAACCCAATGTTAGAAAGTGCTTTTGCTTTGGGACATAGTTCTATATTTCTCAATGTAACATTTTGGGTCATCAAGAGGAAAGATATGGAGAAAATAATAAACGGGTGACAATGAACATCAATAGTAAATCAGTAAACAATAAAAATAATAATAATGAATCTTTAATGGCCAATATCTCCGAAAAAATATTCATAAAAAATATTCAATATATTTCACTTAGTCTGAGCATTTAATTCTACCTTTTAAAAACGAACAGCAAGTAAAAATCTATCTCAAATAACTCCAAAATAACTACTTACGGATCAAAAACCAATCTAGTGATATATTCTTTAGGCATTCTAGGAAGTTGATGAGAGAAAACATTTTGTAAACCAATTAACCATAGTATTAACTGTTTAGATGGTTTAGAACTCAATGAATTGCCGATAACATGGAATTCAATTACACCTTTTTCTTCTTCAGATCTAGCACCTTCATCTCTTGTAGCATGGGCAGGGAAAAATGAAGACTGAAATTAAATTACATAAGAAAATATGTAAGAATATGCATGGATGCTGTATGATTTCTAAGGTTTAAACTGGCTGTCAAGGTCGTAACATGATATAGATATGGACAAAACAAAAAGCTACTAATTTGTGTTCAAAATGAGAAAAAGATATTGTCTAGCTTTTCTTGTTACTATGAAGCAAGCAAAGCCACTTCAAAATACAATACCATAATGTATGCTTTAGTGTAAACTAAAATTTGGTATTTTCAGAACTTATTGTCATCAAGAGTCTTTTGAACCATTTCAATTTAAAATTGTTGTCACATCTACTTTGCAAATTGAAATATATGTTTGCACAAACATTTGTGTGAAAAACAAATACAGGAAAATGAAAATTATATGAAAAATAGCCTCTAGAATTCGCTTAATGCAAAACAAATTTCAACGCCAAAATTCACTTAAAATGATCAACTAAGTGGATTTTCCAAAACAGGTTGAGATTTGATTATAACTGAGTATTGTTTGGTGGTTTTGTGACACCAATAGTCATAGCAGTGTATCTCAAAATACAGCTTTTCTTGAAGCTAATACCGTATATTTCCGAATATAATGCGCACCCCTTCCTTTTCCCATTAAAATTGGGAAAAATCCATTTATTATTAATAACACATTAATGTATACCTATTTCACTTTAGTAATTTCAGATATATTAATACAAAATATTTACAAAATACATTAAAGTCTAATGAGTTGTTATAACTCCCGAAACGATCTTAAAAACATAACAACATGGCATTGAAGGAAGACAAACCGGCGGATCCTCAACATCGATTCGCCGTATTTTCGAAGGGGAAAAAAACTATTTAACCATGTATAGTGCGCACCCCTTCTGTGTGTATCCCTTTTCAGGGTAAAAACCTGCGCATTATACACGGAAATATACGGTAATTCTGTAGAAGAATAGCTTTGGGGACAGCAGAGTTCACACTGTCACACCAGGTTCAGATTTAACCCTGCTTAAAAGACTATTATGCAAATATTTCAATTGAATTGATATAAAAGGAACTAACTTACGAAGGATAGCGGTAGATAACAACATCAAAAGAAAGAGATCTAAATCTAAAAATAAAAACACATCCATGTAATATAACAGAATGAAATCAACATATTGAGGATGTTGACTTACATCTGGTCCTACCATTTCTGTGGGATCAGTGATAGTAGCTATGATCTCACTTAATACTTCAGCTGAGACATCTCCTTCTATCTTCTTTCTTTTAATATCATCTGGTAAATTACCTTCATCTAGTTTCCTCTTTTCACCTGGTACTAAAAAAAAAAAATATTTTCCAATTTTAGACTTGATTTTAAAATAGGCTGAGATGATACTCTATACTTAAGAGATTGGTCATATCAATTTCTGTTTTGCCAATTCAATAAAAACTTTGTAACAATTTGTTTGCCAATGAAATTACTTGGAATTAAGGCCAAGACTTAGGTTCTGGTACAACTTTAATACTAGAGCAATATCAAAATCCTATAATCATGAGCTACCAATTAACCTTCCATGAAAAATATACAATTTAATTCGATTATAGTTTATAGTGATAGATTTTGATTTGGCTAATCAAAAAGAAAGAATGATCATTTTGAATTCCAAAACTGCGTTGCAATACTTTCCAAAGTGAACCCTTATCTTGACCAAGGCGTATTATCATACTGTTACATATAAATCATACTTTACCTGCTTCTTGTGATTTAGAAGATCTGCGTGTTGTGATAGATGGTATTAGGCCAGGACTGACATTAATCAGGGTAAAATTATCACCATTACTATTAGTGCTGTTACCACTAGTAAATCTACTTAAACCACTTACACCAGTAGCACTATTTGGTGATGTTGCTACGATAAATGATACATGAGAAACTTTTATATTTTTGTTACCATACAATTACAAGATGCCAAATTCCTGTGTTTTGAAGAGTGTCAAAATCAGGAATATCTCTTATTTTTCTGGTTCAACAGGGACATCTATCTCAAAGACAATTATTTCTCTTTGCTTGCCTTTTCAACCATATAAAGCTAGTTATGTTTCTTTAAGACCAAATCTTTCATTTATTAGATCATGACATTATTTGTGATTGAGGTAGTTAAGGCTTAGCAGTCTTATCAAACCCACATTTGCTCATAAGTGTTGGTTCACTAAGCAGAGCAGATGATTGAGTGACTGTGAAAACCTGTTTTCCCTACCAATTTAACAAATAGTGTTTACCTAAAACTTGTGCTTGAGTAAGAGGCATATTTGCAGGATTCTGTGAGAAATCAGGATCCCATATTGGTGAATTATTATTGTATACTTCCTCTTCTAACATAGACAGAAACCTAGAAAATAATGAGGATATGCCATTATAACAAAGGAAGTATCATTATTTTAACAAAAGTGCATAATCCAATAACATGGTATCTGTTTATGCTGATATCTTTATTGTGTTTATCAGTTTGATACAGAAGTCAAAAACAGTGATACAAAAATTCAAATTTGAAATTAAACATTGGCAATATATTTAATATATTAATGTCTATATTAATGCAAGATTTACAAATTTTAAATAAACTTTGAAGAAATTTGAAAACATTCGGGATATTTCAATTATATTGTCATAAGTGTTTTTTTATTGTGGACTTATATTTGGTTTATCAACTTTATTTATCCTTAAATAAGACTATCAGTTTTGATTCCATTTTATTTACTTCACAAAATACTTTTGTTCTGAAATTATTGTATTAATACTGAAATCATTACCAGTAAGTGCCAGTGTCATTTTTTCAGCATCAAAATCATGCTTACATTCATTTCTTACTTTTCAGTATGTAACTTACCTAGGAAAATGTGTCAAAACAAGTGTCCTCTTATCTGGTGGCATTTTATCTTTTTCTGCTCTGAATTTATCTAACAACTGTCTTCTCATAGTTTGAAATACTGAACGTAATAATGTTCTACCAAATATAACGGTAGTTTCAGATCGAGGTAAACTATCACATAGGCCTGGTACATGACAATAACATAACCATCTACAAAATCATAGAAATAAAACATTTAATTATGATACAGAAAAAACAGACTACAAAATTAGCATTATGCTTTCTTACAGAGTCCTCAACAAGTATCTCTTGATCCATTAAGCTGTAGCAGTCATCTACAAATTTGGTGATCTTTTCCTTTAAGGATGTGAAATCTAGAAATGAAGACAGCCTATACATCCAAGATTCATTTCATTTGAACAGAAAATGGAACATCATAGGTTTGATCAGGCAAAGGGCAACCACTACAGTGTTTGGATCAAGGGGGAATACACCTGTATCACAAAAATATCATTAAAATTATTACTAATGTTTCTATGCATTGTATAGTAATACAAGTCCACGAAAATATCGTGATAACCCTTTAATATTCTTTTAAAATTCATAGACCTGCAAAGAAATATTATGTGTTTATCTCATAACCAATTCCCCATACCCTTAAATTGTTTAGATATTGAACATGGTAATCAATGGGTTGAATGTCATAGAAACAACCATTCATTTCAGTGAAATAGGCCGAAATAAAGAAATTATCATTTAATACCTTGTATAATTGATTTTATATGTACTCATATCCTCTGTACCAGCATGTTGAGCTCTATTAGCTGACGTTTCTAATTTCCAATGATTCAAACAGTGTAAAAACATCTTTGCTAGATCATACATCGTCTGCCATTCTTTCTGAGCCAAATGGCCAAATTTATACACCACAAAGTTTGTCACACCCTAAATTTAAACAAAGATTGTATTTGAAACAGTAAGAATACAAAGACATAGGGCTGGGCGATATACCGGAATCACGATATATACAATAAATTTATATCGTTATTAACATCGTCTAATTAAAAAATACTGTAATATCGCCATATTGTGAGATGTAGTTGGAGGTATAGACAAAATTTACTTCATTGCACAAGACAATTTTATTTAGGTAATGAAGTTGGGTATAATTGTAACAGCATTGTAAAGCAATATCAACACATCTTATAGCGTGCAAAGCCTTCATATATATATACCTTGGCAATACTTGGTTTTTCAAATGGCGGATGTCCTAGTGGACCTTCAATAGTTGGCTTGGTCATATTCAATATACATTTTCTTAACAACTGTAAAAAAAAAATTTCATTACTATCTTGTTATAAAAGCTTATGTGACAAAAAAAAACCAAACATTTAATTCTTAGTGAAGTTAAATATTTCAATTAGAAAATACCGACATAAAAGGAATATTGAAAAATTTGCAATGCTCTTTTGAGTTTGTTTCTACATAAAGGAATGAACAAAAGATATTTTTTCAAGTATTAAATCCATACTACCTATTAAAAAAATGGAAATGTTTAAACTTCTCTAAAATGAGTCTTTGATCATCAGTGTCATAACTATACAACAGAATCCATGCATAATCCAATAAATCCATTAAACAAAGTACCGTAATAATTGATTAAACTAAGATATTTTGAAACATGCTTAGAAGCATATTTCAATAGTTATGTAGTTTAATGGTTTTATTGTCTTTATATAGAGATTCTATTCTTTAGTCATGGCATCTTGTAAGTTCAACTAGTGAATATATACACTTATTATTATTTTCAATGCTATAGAATACTATGAATAGATGTTAATGAGATTATTTCAGCTCATAAAAAAACTACATAACCTTATTTAAATTTTGTAAATATTGACAAAAAAAAAAACAAAAACAAATGCTTTATTTTGAGCTGATACACACCTTAAATAAATAAAAATAAACTTGTTTGGTTTCAGCATCTTCTTCTTTATGTACACATAAAAACAGATTTTCAACATCCACAACTATACGTAACAACCTGTTTAATTCCTCTTCAGATACCTCTTCTAGATGAGATACATGAGATGCTTGAATGAGAAAAATTTGAAGCTTTTAATAATCCTATTTGTTTATAATCAATGTAAGATTATGAGAATAAATCTTTATGATTGAAATCTTAGTGTAGTTACCTAAAGTCTACATAGATTTCTTTAAGAATTACCCAAACCCAGTAATAAAGTTCTTCATATCAGTTAGTATCATTGAGAAATTGATTTACTCTTTTATGAGGTGGAAAATTATAAACCATTGCAACAGTCAAAGAATCTGTGACAAAAACACTGTGTAGAATATTGAGCCTTTGATTATTGCCCTATTCAGTTGACTGCCAAATTCCGTCATTAGAACATTCTCAAGAGGAAACTCACCTAGTGGATGACTACAACTTGAGCTTCTACAAGGATCTGTCAGACTAGCCAGTGGTTGAGAAACATCAACTCTTGGTGGGGTAGGTGGTGGGTTAGGATTCTTCCATCCATTACACTTACAGCCTTCAGACTGAAGAAGTAAAACATATCCATTCATTAAAAATCTGATAGGAATAGCAATTAGAACTGAAATTTAGCTATTCAAAGCATTCAAATGCAGACTACAATATCTTTTAGAAGTCACCAATCTAGGCATCCAGACAATAGACCCAAATTTTATTGACAACAATTATTACCAGACCCATAAGTTTTTAGTTTGGAAATGACTTTGTTACGGCAGTCCACTGCATAAATCAACAGATATATTGTATAAATAACCATAAGAAGCCGATTTCAAATTACGACATCTTAAAACTAAAAGGGTCTGATACTGTACAGTTGACCATATCTTGAATTTTGTTGAATACTTTGGCTAGCCTATGGGTCTACTTAGCGTTACTTTTGTAGTTTTTTACTTTATCAAACAAAAGAAAGGGAAGTCTGCTGTTACTATAAAAAAAAATTTCAAATTATGGATACCATAACCTGTCCTGTGCCTCTTTTAATAAGCCTTATCACGAACCCACCTTGCAAGAAGAGTAAACAGCTAGTTTTTCTAGTTTTTTATTTCTAGGAAAGCTGGTAACTTGTTGCTTCTTTTGCGCGATTCTTTGTGCGTTGTTCATACGGGTCATATCTGCCGCATTTTCTTGCGATGATGCGTTTTTCGTGCCATTGACGGCAGTTTCTACTTGTGTCTCACCATTGACATTAGAAGAAGCCATCTTTGTTTTGGTTTTAATTTACTCAAACCTACAGCATCATTTTAATATAAATACTGCATCGAAAGACATATCAAATAATAGATTCGATGTTGGTTCGATCTGGATACGTTTATTTCCAAAATACACACATTAATCCCAAAAATAATGTCATAAAAATAGGAAAATTGATCAAAGCGTCTTTCATTCACAGTATTTTCTTCTAAAAATAACTTCCGGGGACATAACTCCTGTTACGCAAATTCTTGTGTAGGGACTTACTGCACAAAAAGTGCTCACATTATATATAAATAAATTTCTATCTTGAAAGTTACAAAACTAGAAGGTTGAAATTTGCAGGGAATTTGTAGGCCTACTTTGACAATCTGGACATGTGAGAAAAAACAGGTTAGGAAAATAGGTTTGGAAAATAGGTTAGCCGATTTTCCTCTGAAAATGACAAAATAGGTAGCCTAACCTAACTTTGCTAAATAGGCATAGCCTAGTAAATAACCTAATTAGTAATGTAGCTAAAGTTCTTTGCCTATTACTTAGACCCTAGGGGCTTGATAAAAGAAAAAGAAAAAAAAAATTAAAAAACAATGACTTAATTAAAGAAATGGATATTTCCGGCGTAAGGCTGAGTTCACATAGAAGTATACTTTTCGGGTATACGGTGCACGTTTTGCACGACACGCGTTTACCTTAAATCGAAAAAGGTAATTTCATAATACCTGGTCACATAAGAGGACACTAATCGAAAACGAAGTATACCTGCGTATAGAAGAGTATAAGTGGAGTATAGTGAGAATCGTGCTTGTTCGATTTTTCAAGTAGTGTATACAGCCAAGAGAAATTCCCCCATGTCTATAAGCAGAAAATGATAGTTGCATATTCAAAAAATAAGAACTTAAATGATAATATTGTTCATAGTAAACTAAAAACAATCAGTACATAACAGATACTATACTTCTCGCCCATCGAGCGAGTTATTTTTTCTAATTTCAGATCAGAATAAGAACAGAAGAAAACCCAATATCAAGACCCTTAATCCTAATTTCTAAATAAAGTGTCTGCTCCACCCTAGGCCTGTACATTTGGGAGAATCAAACCCTCCCTTCCCCGAAATCAAAAACATTTCATCGAAAATGTGTCAAGTTAGAACTTGTCCGAGATCGGTTGAAAACTGTAGCCTCTATTGTGCTGACGAACAAATTTTGACGGGTTTTTACAAAGTCAAGGGCAATAACTCAAAAACCGTTCATCAAAAATGCATCAAGTTAGAACCTGTCCGAGATCTTATCAATTCCAATGATCACACCAAGTTTCGTCAGAATCGGTTGAAAACTGTAGCTTCAATCCAGCTCACGAACTATTTTTAACAAATTTCAACAAGTTTTAACAAAGTTAATGACAATAACTCAAAAACATTTCATCGAAAATGCGTCAAGTTAAAACTTGTCCGAGATCTTATCAATTCCAATGATCACACCAAGTTTCATCAGAATCGGTTGAAAACTGTAGCTTCAATCCTGCTCACAAACTATTTTTAACAAATTTTGACGTTTTTTTACAAAGTCAAGGGCAATAACTCAAAAACCGTTCATCGAAAATGCGTCAAGATAGAACTTGTCCGAGATCTTATGAATTCCAATGATCACACCAAGTT
>NW_008708476.1:6887-7899 GCF_000327385.1 Lottia gigantea | reverse complement strand
ACAGAGAGAAAGCTACTGGATGGACCAACTCCAAACAGTGGCTCCAAATGGACTTAACATCCAGCATGATAATCAAATGATTCCATTTGTTGCCACCTTTAATCATACAGCTGCCAAAACCTCATCCATCGTCAAACAGTATTACAGTGAATTACAGAACAGATTTCCGAATGTATATACCAAACGACTTGTAATTGCCTATAAGCGCAATAAAAACCTTAGTAATTTTCTGGTCCGTGGTAGACTCGATCCCATTGAATCCAATAATACTTGACCCCCCTCTCTATTTTCTAGCTCATTAAGTATAATATATTCTAATCCTTATATATAGATGTTTATCTTTTCAGAACCTATAAATACTCTTTTCTTTTAGAACTGGTAACAAGAAAACTTTTATATTATAGACTTTTGTTTATTTAGATTACTCGTGGTTGTTTTTTTTAACTTAATACTAACTTTACCTTATCTTGTATTGAACATTTATCTCTTTATTTGTGACCTTGGTCAGTGCTTTACATAGAAGTTTTTAGGAACTTCTTCACTCTTAACACCCGGTATCCATACAACATGTTTTTCTCGACTTATTTATAGTTCAAACATTGTACACGAAAATAGGTGACGCATTCTGACGCCGTTGCCGAGTTAGTTGCTCATGAAATATGGGTCAAAGTGAAGGATTCATAAAGAAAATCGAAATAAACCAATTTTAATTATTTTACAGAATATCTGAGGAAACATCTAAGACATAAACAAATTTTTTTTGTTTTTTCAATTTTGACGAAATTCGGTGTTGAATCCTTATATCCACGAAAATAGGTTACACCACTGTATAAATTACAGGACAAATACAAAATGACAGGGGGTTTAGGACCGCTAGAAATGTTCTACGATATACATTTAATAAGATAACATAAAAACATACCAAATTGTCAACCACTATAAATCTCCACAAATAACAAATGAGTTAGAACGATAAAGACCTTTGAGAAGGAAGCTATTACGTCACGTTGAC
>NW_008708476.1:0-6837 GCF_000327385.1 Lottia gigantea | reverse complement strand
TCATTTTTTAGAAGATTCTAATACCGGAAGTGGACGTCAGACCTCACAAATGAAAGTATCAGCAGATAGCCAAGGTCAATGACCTTTGAACTTGTAAAGGAGAAGGTCTAAAAAGGTCAAGATCAAGAGATATACGCCATCAAAATTTCAAATTGACTATAAAACCGGAAGTTGACATAGGACGGCAAATATAAAAGTATAAATAGATAGCCAACGCCAATGACGTTTGATCCTACAAAGGTTAAGGTCAACAAAGGTCAAGGTCAAAAATTGAAAATTTTGAGAGAGCTAATTTTACAGGATCGGGTGGCTCTACACACATACACTAGCAATTTTTGTACGATCCAAATCAACTGCCATCAGCAGCAGATCAGCAGTATTTGAGATTTGACTCGTTTCAGGGCAGGAAATTTGCGTTTAGATGTCGAAGAGCACCTTTTTTAGGCCTATTCGATTTGAATAATTTCATCTTGATCTGCATTAAACTCAATAGTTCTGCTAAACAGCGTACTAAATCAATGTCATATCATCTCGATCCGGCACGTGCCTGAGACGTGAGTTTGGACAATTTCAAGCTCATGTTATGTAATAAGGCTACAAATTGGTATTATATAATTTACTTCAATTTGCCCAAACTCGCAGATACTCATGTTGTTTACCATTTTGTATTTATCTTCATCCTCCTGGCTGATACGTCGCTGGCTCTGTATGCGTCTATCTGCGCAGTGTCCACCCAGTCTTTTTTTTTATTGTATTTTATTATACTTATATGTGTTATTGACTCTTGTGTTTGTCTCATTTTAAGACTGAGAATGTTCGTATTACCCCTCGCTCATTTTACCTTATTTTGTCAAGTAATCTTTTAGATGCGAGTATCCATTGGTTTAGCGATTTAAGAATAAAGTCTTATTACGCCCAAACCTTTCCCTATGGTTGAACGAAGAGTATATTTATGATTAAAAGTTGAAACTTATAGTGTTCATAGCGCACCGTTGGGTCTCTGTGACATAGAAAAGATACGATAGAAAGTGAAATTCCTAGTTTGAGGTATTTTCAAGAATTACACGATTTTTGTACATTTCTATTTCTTCTGAAGATTGTACAATAAGTATTTGACCAGCTTAAAAAGGTATTTGTCCAAACTCACGTCTCAAGCACGTGCCTGGTCGAGATGATACATTCGGATTTTTCAACCCGGTTTCCCTCTTTCAGTGATGCAGGTCGGAGGGGCTGACATGGAAAAAGCGTCTAGTCGTTCGGATGAGACAATAAACCGAGGCCCCGTGTACTATTGGCTGTGCACGATAAAGATCCCTCGACAGTTGGAAATCGAAATAAGAGTAGGCCAATGCCGTTGTCCTGGCAAAATTCCCATCATTGCACACTGCATGGCGTTTGCCCGTCCTCATTAGCCCATACAGGTGCCGTAATACAGGACGTAAACTCCATTTAATTTCAGGTTTTAAAGGAACAGTTTCATTTACTCTAAATTATAACCCATTTAAAACTTGTCTAAAAAATCGAAATTTTGGGTCTTAGTTTTCTAGTCCTATGGGTCTTAGTTTTCTAGTTGGGTCTTAGTTTTATAGTCCTATGGATCTTAGTTTTCTAGTTGGGTCTTAGTTTTATAGTCCTATGGGTCTTAGTTTTATAGTTGGGTCTTAGTTTTCTAGTCCTATGGGTCTTAGTTTTCTAGTCCTATGGATCTTAGTTTTCTAGTTGGGTCTTAGTTTTATAGTCCTATGGATCTTAGTTTTCTAGTTGGTCTTAGTTTTATAGTCCTATGGGTCTTAGTTTTATAGCCCCATGGGTCTTAGTTTTATAGCCCTATGGGTCTTAGTTTTATAGTTGGGTCTTAGGATATAGTCCTATGGGTCTTAGTTTTATAGCCGTATGGGTCTTAGGTTTATAGTCCTATGGGTCTTAGTTTTATAGTTGGGTCTTAGGTTTATAGCCCTATGGGTCTTAGTTTTATAGTTAAAAAAATAATGGTGTTAGAAGTGGGCAATAAAAACTGGTGTTAGAAGTGAGCTGATAAAAACTGGTGTTAGAAGTGAGATGATAAAAACTGGTGTTAGAAGTGAGCTGATAAAAACAGGTGTTAGAAGTGAGATGATAAAAACTGGTGTTAGAAGTGAGATAATAAAAACAGGTGTTAGAAGTGAGATGATAAAAACTGGTGTTAGAAGTGAGATAATAAAAACAGGTGTTAGAAGTGAGCTGATAAAACAGGTGTTAGAAGTGAGATAATAAAAACAGGTGTTAGAAGTGAGATAATAAAAACTAATGTTAGTAGTGGGGTGATAATGCTGGTGTTAGAAGTGAGATAATAAAAACTGGTGTTAGGGTGTATTGAGACGAGTCTCAATGAAAGCACTGGCCTAGGTCACAGAGCAATAGATAAGTCTATTGATTATGTGAAAATTAGTTAGTCATTAGTATGATTTTAGTTGAAAAGACACAAACACAAAAATACACTGCATGTTATATAATATACTGTATATAGCCATGGCACCAGTCCTGAAATAAGTATTCCCTGAAATCTAACTCAGAAATAGATTAATTTATTGATAGAATATGATACATTTATATTAACAAATCTATGCTCCTAGGATGAATGGACATTGTTCAATGGTTCAAGTCTACCGTGAAAGAGGAAATTGCTAAGATTTTGATTTCTTTTGTAAGCTACAACCAAACGTTTTGTGTATACATGGGGAAATTTGTTTTGAAGTTCGAGTAATGGCGTTTGACTATTATGGAGGCTTTGGTAGCTGTAGAATCAAATGTCGTTATAAAGGGTATTGTCTGGTCATCATGTTGAATGTTGAGTCCATTTGGCCTCACAGTCTGCAGTTGATCGATCCAATAACTTTCGCGTTGTAGACGTCTAAGCTTAGGTTTCATGCTAGGTGATGTGGAAACTGTTTCTATAGGCATGATGAGAAGGTCATCAATGGAATGATCGGGAAGGTTGAAGTGATTCGCAATTGGTCTATCCTTGCCATGCACTATATCATAGCGATGGCCATTGAATCGCGTTCGAAGCGCATTTTGAGTCTCGCCAACATATTGTACATCGCATTTTTTACAAGAAATTAGGTATATGATATTTTGATCTCCGCAAGAAATTAGGTTATTCATCGCAAACAATTTTCCGTTCTTGTTATTTTTGAAAAAATGGGTAACATGTATAACTGGTGTTAGAAGTGAGCTGATAAAAACAGGTGTTAGAAGTGAGCTGATAAAAACAGGTGTTAGAAGTGAGCTGATAAAAACAGGTGTTAGAAGTGAGATAATAAAAACTAATGTTAGTAGTGGGGTGATAATGCTGGTGTTAGAAGTGAGATAATAAAAACTGGTGTTAGAAGTGAGATAATAAAAACTGGTGTTAGAAGTGGGATTATAAAAACTGGTGTTAGAAGTGAGATGATAAAAACTGGTGTTAAGAGTGAAGAAGTTCCTAAAAACTTCTATGTAAAGCACTGGGCAAGGTCACAAATAAAGAGATAAATGTTCAATACAAGATAATGTGAAGTTAGTATTAAGTTAAAAAAAACATCCACGAGTAATCTACAATAAACAAAAGTCTATAATTTGAAAGTTTTCTTGTTACCAGTTCTAAAAGAAAAGAGTATGAATAGGTTCTGAAAAGATAAACATCTATATATAAGGATAAGAGTATATTATACTTAATGAGCTAGAAAATACAGAGGGGGGTCAAGTATTATTGGATTCAATGGGATCGAGTCTACCACGGACCAGAGAATTACTAAGGTTTTTATTGCGCTTATAGGCAATTACAAGTCGTTTGGTATATACATTCAGAAATCTGTTCTGTAATTCACTGTAATACTGTTTGACGATGGATGAGGTTTTGGCAGCTGTATGATTAAATGTGGCAACAAATGGAATCATTTGATTATCATGCTGGATGTTAAGTCCATTTGGAGCCACTGTTTGGAGTTGGTCCATCCAGTAGCTTTCTCTCTGTAATCGTTTGGTTTTTGGTTTGATAAGATCAGAGTCAGGAATTGATTCAATAGGCATGATAAGAAGGTCTTCAATGGAATGGTCAGGTAAATTAAAATGATGAGAAATTGGTCTATTTTTGCTATGAATTATATCAAAGCGATGGCCGCTAAATCGAGTTCGCAACGCGTTCTGGGTTTCGCCGACGTATTGTTTGTCACATTTTTTACACGAAATTAGGTAAATGATATTTTTATCCGTACACATGAAACATTCTTTAATTTCAAATATTTTTCCGTTTTTTATTATTTTGAAAATAATGAGACATATGAATATGTTCACAGGTGCGATACCGAGAACCTCTACATGGTATTGCGCCAAAGTTATTTATTGGAGGAGGGTGTTCATTAATTTTCAAAAGGTCCAAAACAGTGTCATTTTTAATTTTGCGCAAGAATCGTTTGGAATAGCCCCTCTCTCTTAATTTACTGAAAACTAGTCTACAAGCTGCATCAAAATCTACTTTTTGAGTGCAAATTCTAAAAAAACGCAAAATTTGTGATTTGATTATTCCCGTAAAAGTATGTTTTGGGTGAAAAGAGTTTTTATATAAAAGTTGGTGAGTATCCGTTGGTTTAAAAAATAATTTGATGTCTAATTTGTTTGTTTGAGAGAAACTTGGTCCTTTGAATACCGTAGTATCCAAAAAATCCATACTTTGTTCAGAAATATTCGCAGTTAGTTTTACAGAAGGGTGGTGATTATTTAAAATTTCAAAATATTGCCAAAAATCTTCTAAAGACTCGGTTCAAATAATAAAAATATCGTCAAGAAACCTTCCATAGAAGAAAGGTTCAAAAGGGGAAATGGAAGAAATTTCCAGTTCCCACTCAGCCATAAAGATATTTGCATAACTCGGCGCAAATCTTTTGCCCATCGCGGTGCCTGAAGTCTGGAGATAAATTTTTTCATTAAAAACAAAGTCATCTCGCGTTAGACATAAATTCCAAAAGTTCTAATATTTCTTTATCGGGTCTATCTACGCAAGAATTTCGAAGAAAGGCTTTTCGGACAGCGTCTAAACCGGTTTTATTATCAATATTGGTATACATACTCGTAACTTGCGATAAATCTTGCGTTTGGAGGAACATTCAAGCTTTTAATTTTTTCAACAAAATCGGTGGTATCCTTAAGATATGACGGATGCTTACACGCTAATGGAAGTAAAAAATGGTCAATGTATTCAGAAACTCGGTAGGATTCGCTCGCGCAATCTGAGATAAGAGGCCTGCCTTTAGGAATCCTATTGGCTAAAGACCGTTCAGTTTCGGTAAAGTATAAAATGTGATGTTGACGGACTTCGCGTTTCGCTGAAAGATAGTATAAATTGTTTGTTTACTAAAGTTTTTAAAATATTGTTTATCTTTTGTGCAGTTTCCATGAAAATAGGTTGATCAAGTACACGGTAATGATTAGCATTGTTCAATTGTTTCTCTAATTCAAAAATGTAGTCTTCGCGATTCTGAATGACACAGCAGCTGCCTTTGTCACTCTTTCGTATTATAATGTTCTGATCGTTTTTAGGCTATTCAAAGCTTTCCTTTCAAACTTGGTGAGGTTGTGTTTTTCATTTACCAAAGGTAAATGAGATATTTCTTTAATTTATCGCAAGTAGCCAAAACATCTGAGTCAATCGCGCTGTCTGGTGGAGTCCAACCAGACTTTTCAATGAACGGTATTCGCTTGCCTCTGCCGAGTCTATTCCGAAAAAAGAAATTTAACTTAAAAGTCATATTGACGTGTTCAACCGACGTGTTAGAAGTGAGAAGATAAAAACTGGTGTAAGAAGTTTGATGATAATGCTGGTGTTAGAAGTGGGATGATAATGCTGGTGTTAGAAGTGGGATGATAATGCTGGTGTTAGAAGTGAGATGATAAAACTGGTGTAAGAAGTGAGATGATAAAAACTGGTGTTAGAAGTGAGATGATAAAAACTGGTGTTAGAAGTGAGATGATAATGCTGGTGTTAGAAGTGGGATGATAAAAACTGGTGTTAGAAGTGGGATGATAATGCTGGTGTTAGAAGTGGGATTATAATGCTGGTGTTAGAAGTGAGATGATAAAACTGGTGTTAGAAGTGAGATGATAAAAACTGGTGTTAGAAGTGGGATGATAATGCTGGTGTTAGAAGTGGGATGATAATGCTGGTGTTAGATGTGGGATGATAATGCTGGTGTTAGATGTGGGATGATAATGCTGGTGTTAGAAGTTTGATGATAATGCTGGTGTTAGAAGTGAGATGATAAAAACTGGTGTTAGAAGTGGGATGATAATGCTGGTGTTAGAAGTGAGATGATAAAAACTGGTGTTAGAAGTGGGATGATAATGCTGGTGTTAGAAGTGAGATGATAAAAACTGGTGTTAGAAGTGGGATGATAATGCTGGTGTTAGAAGTGGGATGATAATGCTGGTGTTAGATGTGGGATGATAATGCTGGTGTTAGATGTGGGATGATAATGCTGGTGTTAGATGTGGGATGATAATGCTGGTGTTAGATGTGGGATGATAATGCTGGTGTTAGAAGTTTGATGATAAAACTGGTGTTAGAAGTTAGATGATAAAAACTGGTGTTAGAAGTGAGATGATAAAAACTGGTGTTAGAAGTGAGATGATAAAAACTGGTGTTAGAAGTGAGCTGATAAAAACTGGTGTTAGACGTGAGATGATAAAAACTGGTGTTAGAAGTCGGATGATAAAACTGGTGTTAGAAGTGGGGTGATAATGCTGGTGTTAGATGTGGGATGATAAAACTGGTGTTAGAAGTGAGATGATAAAAACAGGTGTTATTAGTGAGCTGATAAAAGA
>NW_008708475.1:9011-12849 GCF_000327385.1 Lottia gigantea | reverse complement strand
GAAATTCCACATCAGCACTTTATCCCTCAGCAAACTGATTTTTCTNAGAGAAGACTATTATTATAAAAGAGTTGTCAATTTTGATTGAGAAGGGGGCCATTAAAAAGACCCACCATTCTGAGGGTGAATATATTTCAAATATTTATATTAGACAAAAGTGGGAGCCAAATTCCTATAGAGTTATTTTAAATCTAAAGAATTTCAACAAAATATAGAATATCACTATTTTAAGATGGATACTTCGAGACTGCTATACATTTGATTACAAAAATGCTATGTGACATCAATTGATTTTACAGATGCATACTATGGTGTTAATATAGCAGAAAAGATAAACAATTTTTAAGATTTTGTTTTGATAACGAGCTTTATCAATTCACTTCATAAAATATGAACATCTATGTAAAAGGTTGACATGTAAGCTTTCAGCCATTACTTTCTCAAGGGGAAATAACCACTACACTTGCTCAGACCACAAACTATTAATTTTAAAGGCAAAAGAGAATATCGACCCTTACACGACTGCTAATTAAGGGGTTTATTAATTTCCCACGCAAAGTCTCAGTGGTAAATAGCCTTAAGAATTTGCCACGCAGTGTAGTACTGTTGTAGACGTGTCGTCTCTTGCCCCTCTTGAACATTATATGCAGAACCTTAAAGTATACTCAACTCAAGAGCAGAGCTTTACTGTTGTTTTTTTTTCTTTTTGCTGAAAATGTATGCCGATGAGCGGTTATTCCGAGTTATCTTTCTTTTTGTTAAAATGATATGTTTAAAATGATAATACCAAAATTATATGTAGAAAATGATATGTTTAAAATGGAAATACCAAAATGATAAGTTGAAAATGATATGTTTAAAATGAAAATACCAAAATGATATGTATAAAATGATATTTTTAAAATGATATTTCGAAAATGATATGTTTAAAATGATATGTTTAAAATGATAATACGTTTAATTAGTGAGGAAATGACAAAACACATTTGTTTTATCACAGTTTACTAAATCAGTATGACAAAGTTGACGGTATCACAATAAGTATTAGACAATTTAACAGAGCATCTTATTTAGACCCAAAAACCCTTCCATAGAAAGAATTCATTACATGATTATATTGACGTATTTAGACATTATGGCTATGTTATTAACATGAAAAAATCTTCACTCATACCTTCACAGAGAATACAATTTCTTGGATTCATAATTGATTCAACGGAAATGAAATTCATTTGCCAGATGGTAAGACAAATTATATAAATGATCAATGGAAATTATTAATTAATAGGATTTTTTTTCCTATCAGAGATATGGATCTGATCAATTACATTATAGAATTCTAAAGTTAGGAAAGATTTCAGCTTTGAGATACTGATCTTTCTGCAATTTAAGTTGTATATCAGTAACAAATTTACTAGAAGTATAAATAGTAGTATCAACCGCAAAAAGATCACAGAGTTTATATGTAATGGTAAATCATTGATATAAAGATGGTATCTTTTTTGTTAGCTGTAAAAATACTACTGTGTAGATTTAAGCAAAATAAACGCCTAATTGTAGCAAAATATGTCTCCTTGTACAATTCTGTTCCATACATGTAAATAGCATAATTTTTATAAAAAGAAATTTGCATATTGCCCCTTTAAGCAAGATTCCGTCAACTTTTATATATTTATTATTTAAATGATCAATTTCTGAAATATGACATGACAAATGAACGATTAAATGACGTAAACGTATAGTGAATGATATCGTGTATAGATACATCATTGTTAACCTGTTTATAATGTGAATAGGTTATTTCTATTATGCTAAAAGCTATGCTCTAGCAATCTCGGTGAATGGAACATGACTTAGATTGATCTAGTTAGAGGTCGATTTTAATAATTTAATTTAAATTAAAATTATAAGACACATTTTCCCATTGACCACATTCACAATGTCAAGCTATTACGAACTTCAATACCCAAATTTGTATAACAAAAAAAAGGACACAGTGGTTCTAAATCATTATACCGTATTCAAGACAAAAACAGTAGTTTTTCAGTAGTTAATTCCATTTTTATTAATTTTGTTTTAAATTTATCGGATTATATATGGATCCTGTTATGTTATTTATGACACCAGGTATATCTACTGATGAATATATGCTCTAATCTAAGTTTAAATTTTTATGTTCATTCTAAGACGTAGTATCCCTTTAAAGATGATGTAAATTTTGCTGAAATGATGACTTCTATGTATCTACTTACTTGATAAACCTAAATTTGTTTTAAGTCGAAACCTTAAGAACCTTTGCCACTTAAGGCAACGGGAAAGCTCATCATCCATATTTCCATTCCTATGTAACATTAATCAGGTAATCAAAAAAGGAAAATTATACTTACATCTTCTATATTCAAATGCCAGAAGAGAGATGAGCAGCAACTTGAACATTGTGACCAGATAGATTGGTATCTGTTTGTTAACTATTTAGCTACGCGGAAGTTTAATATAATGCGCAATGATTGCTAAATATACTAGATTAATGTTTGATCGAGACAGGTTGTCATTCGTTAGACCAATCGTACCATAATCTCAGAAACGGGTATTTCCATGTTTAGCTTAACTTAGTAAAAGCAATAGTTATTACATAGTGTTATTAACTCACTGAACATGTATTGTAAAAAGTTATTCATAATAGTAGGACTGCGCCTTCCTACCTCACTGACATTATCTCTATCCATATGCCAGCATATTGTACTAGGAATAGTACTGAAATAAGATTAAAACCTTTCTCTTATAAGAACCATGGGAAGAAAACATCCAACCAGTACGGCGATCGTGCCATAAGTGTAGCTGCGCCAAAATTATGGAACAGTCTGCCATTAGCCTTGAGATCTGTTTCAGATTTTCCTAATTTTAAGTCAAACCTAAAAACTTTTATTTTTAAAGATTATTATGGTCAATGTTAGCACCTTTTTTTTTACATACATACTGTATATATATTATATCTATTCTATATTTTTTATGTATTTTTTTACTTAATTGCATGTGATATTTCCAAGTTTTAAGGTTCATTTTTATGTGTACTTTTTATATTCTATTTGTATTGTTTTTATATCTGTTATTTGTTCTGTACAGACTGTTGAGACGTATGTGTAATGGTCTTAAAACAATAAATATTATTATTATTATTATTATTATTGATAATGACTACATGTACTATATATAACAACGGAAGGTCAATGTAGATAGTTGAAATAAAGTTCTATCGGGTGATAAAAACAATATTTAGACGACTGTGTCCCTTTCATGGTTACAATGGTTGTTATTATGACTAATGATTGTCATTGAATCAATATAGCCGTAATATGTGACGTGCGCATTGGGCTCTTGATAATGAAGCCCGTGAATTATTTTACAATAGGGTTATTTACTGGAAACATGCCAACTACATGTAACCAGGACATATTTCTTAAAATACATAAAATACATTACAATAAAACTAACAAATTAATTTGACGTTTTGAATAGTTCTATTGAGAATATTCTACTGTGGTGTAAAAACGCATTTAGAATAAATTAAGCTAGAACAGATTAGCGTAAAGAATAGAAGGTATTGATATTATAAAGAAATATCTAGTGAGGGTGAGAATCTTTTAGTTAACTGTCGTAACTAGGACCTGTTGTATATGAGGTAAAAGTCCTGTTGTCTTTCATTGCAACGCTTTCTGTACATTATAAACGGTAGAAGACATTTGCCTCATTTACCTTGATCTAGTTATGGCCCTGTATGCTATTTATGTATAAGGGTCCTAATAGTATCCCATAATGTACTAAGGTAGTCTTGTACTCG
>NW_008708475.1:7065-8961 GCF_000327385.1 Lottia gigantea | reverse complement strand
AAACAGTAGTTTTTCAGTAGTTAATTCCATTTTTATTAATTTTGTTTTAAATTTATCGGATTATATATGGATCCTGTTATGTTATTTATGACACCAGGTATATCTACTGATGAATATATGCTCTAATCTAAGTTTAAATTTTTAAAATTTTATGTTCATTCTAAGACGTAGTATCCCTTTAAAGATGATGTAAATTTTGCTGAAATGATGACTTCTATGTATCTACTTACTTGATAAACCTAAATTTGTTTTAAGTCGAAACCTTAAGAACCTTTGCCACTTAAGGCAACGGGAAAGCTCATCATCCATATTTCCATTCCTATGGAACATTAATCAGGTAATCAAAAAAGGAAAATTATACTTACATCTTCTATATTCAAATGCCAGAAGAGAGATGAGCAGCAACTTGAACATTGTGACCAGATAGATTGGTATCTGTTTGTTAACTATTTAGCTACGCGGAAGTTTAATATAATGCGCAATGATTGCTAAATATACTAGATTAATGTTTGATCGAGACAGGTTGTCATTCGTTAGACCAATCGTACCATAATCTCAGAAACGGGTATTTCCATGTTTAGCTTAACTTAGTAAAAGCAATAGTTATTACATAGTGTTATTAACTCACTGAACATGTATTGTAAAAAGTTATTCATAATAGTAGGACTGCGCCTTCCTACCTCACTGACATTATCTCTATCCATATGCCAGCATATTGTACTAGGAATAGTACTGAAATAAGATTAAAACCTTTCTCTTATAAGAACCATGGGAAGAAAACATCCAACCAGTACGGCGATCGTGCCATAAGTGTAGCTGCGCCAAAATTATGGAACAGTCTGCCATTAGCCTTGAGATCTGTTTCAGATTTTCCTAATTTTAAGTCAAACCTAAAAATCTTACAAACATAGGCTTATACAGAGATGATTGTTTGGCAGTCTTCAAAAAAACATATCGGGTGTCAACGCAGAAAAGCTTAAATAAGAAATCACAAAACCTTTTCTCGAAAAAGGTCTGCGAATCACCTTTGAAGCCAACCTCAAAATAGTTAATTCTTCAGGCCAGTTTACAACCATAAACATTCAAACTACAAAATACTGTCCATTCCAGCGGTTTTTCCGCAAATTTATCATATACCAACAGATATAAATCCATTCCTACCAAAAGAATGGATAACGTATATAGTTGTTATAGTTGTATAATTGTTTGCCTTAGAAACCATAAAAAATCTCTAAAAAAACTAATTATCTGAAGCTGATGACAAACAAACATTTATACCATGTAACTGTTAGAACAAAGTACTTCTTCATGCCCCTTTTAAGAGACATCTTTTCGTTTCTCAGATTCAGTTATTAACAACATAATTTAGGCATAATTTTTAAGATTATTCATAATAGTAAGACTGCGCCTTCCTACCTCACTGACATTATCTCTATCCATATGCCAGCATATTGTACTAGGAATAGTACTGAAATAAGATTAAAACCTTTCTCTTATAAGAACCATGGGAAGAAAACATCCAACCAGTACGGCGATCGTGCCATAAGTGTAGCTGCGCCAAAATTATGGAACAGTCTGCCATTAGCCTTGAGATCTGTTTCAGATTTTCCTAATTTTAAGTCAAACCTAAAAACTTTTATTTTTAAAGATTATTATGGTCAATGTTAGCACCTTTTTTTTTACATACATACTGTATATATATTATATCTATTCTATATTTTTTATATATTTTTATATTCTATTTGTATTGTTTTTATATCTGTTATTTGTTCTGTACAGACTGTTGAGACTTATGTGTAATGGTCTTAAAACAATAAATATTATTATTGTGGGACTTTGCTGAAAGCAGTTTGTTATCGAAATGTCCATTCCTTTTTTTTTTTTTTTTTTTTTTTT
>NW_008708475.1:0-2238 GCF_000327385.1 Lottia gigantea | reverse complement strand
ACTCTTGGGAAGCAGATGACTCATTCTGTAAAGACTCAAAGGCTATGTTATCAGCAGGGGTTGAGCGACGACAGAATTGCATTTCTGAGGTCATCAGACAGGAGGTAACTGGGGTAGAGCTACTTCAGCTACTGTTACCAGTGGTGCCCTGGCTAGGGCAAAAGAGAGGAGAGTCAAGGATTAACTTTAACTAACGACAGTCCCTTGATACCCAGGAAAGTTAAAAGAAGACGGATTAAATATTCTTCGTCCGAGGATGCGTTCCCATTGACGAGTCCCACGACCCCTAGGTTAGTGTGTTCGTCACCTCCGTCGTCTTCGGTTGGATGGTTCGAAACCGAATCTTCTAGGGTTACGCAACCCTCTTCCCGGCTGCTTCAGGGGGATCTGCAATAACTGTGGCCTAAACCCAGCCACCCTCCCAAGTTTTTCAGGGCAAAAGAGTAAGGTGGAGCGAGGAAGAAGAAGAGTTGTCTAGGAAGCACTTTGGGGATTTTTTGAGTGGCAAGTTACACATAATGAAGAAGAACGTAACATCGCATAAAGAAGTCAATGTCATACTCATATAGGCCATTTGGGTATTAAATTTTTCTAAGGATCATTTTAACCAAGGTGGCAATATAAAGACTCAAAGGAAAATAGAACACATATTTTATTGTGAATATAAATAACAATAACAAAGAGAAAAATTTGAGATCTGTTATTTGCCTACACAATTTTTGGCAAAGTATTGAGAACTCACCAAAATACAAAAAAAAATTTGCTTCGTGCAATTTGGCAGACTTGTTTAGTCTGGTATGATTTTGTAGATTTACAAAAGCAAATAAAATTATGACAACAGGTACTTTCCCTTTAAAACTTTTCAATAAGCTTTTCAAATATTGATATTTTCGCCTTTTCGGCATCCAACTTTTGCCTTTCCATAAACATGATTTCATCATGCTGTTGATTTCACAGTCATTTTATCGGGCCACCTCTTGCTCCTGTAATACACTTAACAGACAGTATCGATCAACAAAACCTCTACAATGTCACTGGAATGTCACTTTTGAAGTCCTTCCTGCCTGGTAGGAAAACTCTTTTACCTATACTAAAAATTATTTTAAAGGTGATGATAAAATTAGAAACCATGATATGATGAAAACTAGAATAAAATCCTATGCTGATCAACGAAGGAAGACTAGAGAAAGCAAACTTGCAGTTGGGGACACTGTTTTAATTAAACAACGCCGTCGAAATAAATTGACTACTCCATTTAATGCTAATCCATATCAAATTATGTCATGTAATGGTAACATGATAACTGCAAGAAGATGCAATAATTTAATAACTAAAAACAATACATTTTTCAAACTTATTCCATATCAAAATGTACATCTACATGATCACGATGTAATATGATTATATGTGGTCTGAAAGTATTTGAAATATTAGAGTTATGTCCCTTCCTTATCTTACTTACCTTCATAGAGAGTGGAGTATAAAAATGTAAACATGTCAGCCATGTTCTCTATTTAATAAACCAATATTTCCTATCCGAGGATTTTCTTATAAGTTATTACCCATCGCGAAATACCCAAATATTATACCATATATCTGATGCCACAGGATCTATTGAAGTCTCTTTGTGGGCAGCCAGATTTGTAAACTTGAACAGTCCTATTCATTCCAAGATGTGTCTGTCAATGAATTCAATGGCATTAAAAGCCTTACATACAAGCAAACATCATCACACAAGATTATTGCTGATTTTCAAAATGTTTCTACAAACAAACCAGAGAGTTCATCTTCACAGGCTTTAAAAGATGAAATATAATCAGTCAATTCAATTCAGTTTGCAAATGTTGTTCATGTGCACATGAACCTGTTTCAACAACATCAAAATTTATAAAATGCTCTGCTTGTAATATCAAGCAAGAAAATCTACAAGCACCAAACTTAAACTTAGCAAATCCTTTGTAAAATACACACTTACCAATCAAGCTTATCTGACTTTTTATTAATGAGTAATGTCAATATTTCAAACATGGACAGTGATGACATCGAAGAATTCCTTCTTAACATTGATGACAAATTAATTTTCACAATAATCAAAAACAATGTTATTGAAAAAATAGAAAAACCAATTGCTAAAGAACATGTTGAATAATTAAATGCATCCAAAATGCACATTTGAAATTATTAAATAATACTAAACGAGTTATCAACATTTCTGCATGCTTCGCTCTTTCTTCTAAT
>NW_008708474.1:2211-6921 GCF_000327385.1 Lottia gigantea | reverse complement strand
GCACAGACCCACTGATAGTACGACATCTGGGTTATTTCCTTGCAAAATCTGGATTTTATTCTCTTGTGCCTTTACCATGACCAAATCAGTACTTCATTGTCAATGTAAATGAGATATTTAAAATATTTAAACTTTCAGTATAAGTATGTTTTTTTGTAGACTATAAGAAGTATTACTATAGATTTAGAAGGTGAACTTAATAAAACTAAATTAGAACATTTCTTACAAGATCTTTTATGGGAGAAAAAAATAAACAATAAAGAAAATAAACCAACAGAAATATTACGCCTTAAGGTAAGAACTATTACAATTGTTTTAAAAATACAGTATTTTTTTGCTAAGCTTCCCTTCATACACACAGTACAGTTTTGTCTGGACTTCATTAGTCCAATCAGGTGCAATTATCTGTGTGTATAATAACTCTAGGTTTTACATTACAGGATGTATTAACTCTAGGTTTTACATTACAGGTTTTTTTTTAACTCTAAGTTTTATATTTCAGGTTGTATTAACTCTAGGTTTTACAGTACAGGGTGTATTAACTCTAGGTTTTACATTACAGGGTGTATTAACTCTAGGGATTACATTACAGGTTTTTTTTTAACTCTAAGTTTTATATTTCAGGTTGTATTAACTCTAGGTTTTACAGTACAGGGTGTATTAACTCTAGGTTTTACATTACAGGGTGTATTAACTCTAGGTTTTATATAACAGGTTGTATTTACTTCTTCCATTACTGCTTGCATTTCCCCTAAGTTTTATATTACAGGGCATATTAACTGGAGGTTTTACATTACGGTTTGTATTTCTTCTAAGTTTTATATTACAGGGTGTATTAACTCTAGGTTTTATATCTGAAGTGAGTTAACAAATGGTTTTACAATACAGAGTGTATTATCCCAGGTTTATATTATATGGTGTATTATCTCTCAGTTTTATATAACAGGGTGTATTATCTCTCAGTTTTATATAACAGGGTGTATTATCTGTAGGTTTTACATTATTGGGTGTATTACTTCTGGGTTTTACATTACAGGGTGTATTAACACTAGAAAATGAAGATATATGTTATATTGTACAAGCTGTAAATGAATTATATGATTTTCAAACCACATCCTGGAGAGACAATCCTAAAATAAATAGATTTGTCTTTATAGGTAAGTTCACATTTAAAAATTCAATCTTATATTGTCTAAATTATCTTTGTCTTTGGAGAATGGAATGATCATTTTTCCAGGCCCTAATCTGTTTCTATCAGTAGCTCTAGTGAATCTTGTTTGTCTCTAGCCGTGATGAATTCAGAATGTTAGCTCAAACGTGGGTCTGATAGAGAAAAAAAAAATGCAAAATTAAATACAAATTTTAACATCAAATTCATAACTGAAATATGTGTCATCAACATCAGAGAGAATTTACTTAAATATTCTTTAATTTCAGGGAGAAATTTAGAGAAATCAGTTTTAGAAAATCACCTTTATCAATGTAAAGTAAAAAGCTGATGATAATTTCAGGCTGTTGTGTGAAAAAACTATCTATTTTTAGTGCTAATGATTTAGATCTGATAAAAACAATGTCAGTTCTTTGCCAATTTTTGGATGGAATCCTTCTTCTGATGTGATATTTGTGAAACACTGTATAGAAAAAATGAACACTTCAATATTTACTGTTATTTATTTAATTCTGTTCAATACATACATATGATTAAAACTACATGGATATTATATAAAACATCCCTTCAAAGTATAAAAAAAAATTAAAGCTCTGGTCTGAAAATGCTTTGTTTTGATTCTATAAATAATACTTAACTTTCCTAGACTAGGAACCGTCTTGAGGGCGATATGCATTTGAATCCATGCCTTAAGGTAAGCAAAATTATGCTTTGGCCATTGCTAGCCCAGCATGTGTCCACTTTCCATGTAGGAAAAATTAATTAATAAAATAAATGCACATATTAGAATTGTTTAAATAAAAAAACATCTTTGTACATATCACAGCATTGTAAATAAAATATCAACAAAAACAAAGAATTATTCTTTTTGGACGGAATGTTTTTGAGTTTATGTTCCATTCGCTACCTCTGGTATAATGTAAATATAGCAATGGGAAATTGTAAATACCACTTGGCACATAATTCAGTACTCTTTTCTTCAATAGCCTGTTATGAAGAAATTCTGCAAATTGGATATCCACATTTCCTAAAGCGCAATCCTTTTATTGATATTGCTACTGAGAAAACTTCCCAAATTTTTCTTAACCGAAAGTAACGAATACAACACTAACAAGCAGTGACTAAGACTTCTTCGCTGAACTTGTCCTGGATTTGGTGCCATGTGCTTTAGGTGTACCAAACTGTCTTTTACCAGGTGACCTGGAATATAAGAACCATTAAACTTGTCAGTGGTTGAACTTTCAGTGCAGTAAGAATGGAATCAACATTTAAATCCACAAAAGCATGATCTTCTGTGACTATATATCCCTTTCAACCTAAAACTTAGCGGTGCAGGGGGAGGGGGCACTGAAAATTTTATCAAGATATTATCATATCTGCTTTTTCATTTCTGGTTAAGAATATTTGCTGCTCACATCAAAAGTAAGTACAGTTTTTAAGGTGCCAGCTGCAGAATAAATATTCAAAATCTGTAGCCTTTATCACAACTAGCTACTGCACTAGGTTCAATACACTCCATGAGGTCAAGAGTAAAGAAAGTTTTTGTTTTTTTTAAATGAAAACCAGGTAAAAAATATGCTTACGTAATTTTCTTAGATGGTGTTTTTCTGGTGACAGGGGTATTTGCTTTACTCAAACAGAATGATATTTCCGAATCTTCCCTATAAATAAGTAATATATTTAACATGGAAAGAAAAGGGATAGGCTGGTATAGAATATTTCAAATGGGACATTTTTCATATCACCAACATAAAATTGAAATTTTCAATTTAATCAAAATTCCTCAACTTAAAAATCATAAAACTTGTATATTCCATCTGACTGAATAGTAAGGATTTTTAGCATCTGAAAGTTTTCAACGAGACCTTATCTTAAGCCGCTGACCAGAGCATCACATGCAAACCAATTGTCCAATCCAATATTTGTCCTTGTTATTAGACCCAACAGTTGCAGTGTCATGATTGAAAACTATTTTACATACCTGAGAGGCATAAAATCATTCTGTGACATTGATCTAGTTAAATCATACTGGTCTGGAGTTGTTAGAGGTATCTACAAAGAAATCATGTCTTAATGATATTGATAGGAAATGTATTCAAGTTAACATCCTACTTTTCTGCAATTGTTGGACCATTGGGTAACACTATTGCTAACTGTTGGGATTTTTAATTACTTCAGAGTGCTTAGATGAAAAAGGAGCAAAGTTGTTGATAGACCTCATCCAAATAACCAAATACTTTCAAGTATAGAGAGTTATAACAAATACTAGTTATATCTGTATAAAGTTCCGGTACCTGATTAGTATATTCTCTATGTATAGTATCACTAAGTTCTCGTTTCATAGCCTCCACATGTTGTCTATGTGCTACCACCTCTTCTTCTAGTGATTTGATTTTAGATGTAGCTGAATGATACACATCAATAAAGGCTGCTACCAGATTCTATAAAGCATAATCAAATTCGAAATTACCACAGACAAATAAAAAAAAAACATATATTAAGCTTAAAGCTGATAAAGGAAAGACAATAAACTAACTTGGTGAAAATTTTTAACCTTTAACCTTTTGGATTTTCAACTCGGTTTCCCCAAGTCGTCAGTGATGCAGGTCAGAGGGGCTGAGATGGAAAAAGCATCTAGTCGTTCAGATGGGAGAATAAACCAAGACTCTGTGTGTTACAGGCTGTGCACGTTAAAGATTTCTCAACAGTTGCAAATTGAAAGGGTAGGCTAATGCTGCTGTTCTGGCAAAATTTCCCTCATTGCACACTGCATGGTGTTGACTGTCTTCAACAGCCCTTTTAGGTGCAAAAAAGTAGGACCAAAAAACTCCATTCATTTCATTCTTCATCACAAAGTGTTGCTTTACTAGTGACATAATAATGAGTATACCCTAGCAACCATGACTGTTAAAACCAAGGGAGTAATATAACTTGAGAGTTCAGGGTAGATGATGTGTTATTTCATAACGCTTGGTGTTCAAATGGTTAACATGAAAACAAGTGTTACGTTGCCTTGCCCTTCCAGTATCACTTGGTACATTTAAGTACTTCTTAACCAATACTAAAATCATGAGTAAATCTAAGATTAACTGAGCAGATGTTTCAGCCATCATGCTATTGAAAGCAGGCTTCGAGAGCTTTACAAGAACACTACTGCCAAACTCTGCTACCAACAAGGCATAAGATGTAATTATTTAAGATGTACAAACCTGACAAGCTATTAATTCTGGACCAGCTTTACTGATATCACTAGGTATTAGATCAGTATTTAATAGTAACTGAGATAAAGTAACTTCACGACCTTCTGGTGATTGACGGAACTGTCTTTTACCCTGAAAAATTTGTCAAACGCCAACAAAACATGAGATGTGAAAACAAAATTGTTTTCTAGTATCAAAAGATTAATAATAATCTGACAACTGCTTCATCTACAATTAAAAACATAATTTTGAAATTTTGACTGCTGTCACTTATGTACTTGAGTTGTTTCCAAATAGGAGCCATTGATTTGTATTCATTCTGTGTACATGGTCTCTTGTTCA
>NW_008708474.1:0-1749 GCF_000327385.1 Lottia gigantea | reverse complement strand
TTATCTTATGCAGTTTATTATAAGTAGAATTAAATGTAGACCAAACTTTGTTTCCGTTTTTTATATATTAATTTATTTTATAAAATTATTTATTTTTAATTATAGTCACTTCAGTTAGGGTCTAACGACAGACTTCAAATTAACCTTTTGACCTAACCCTAAAGATTAACTCAATAAAATTAATAATTCATGCCATGTTACCTCAAGTAAAGCTTTTTCTACTGATCTGATATAGTTAGCTAGAACTTCTTTATCTCTGTAAAAAAAAAACAAGTAAAGTAATGGAACTTATGCACATCTGGGAAAACCTCCACAATTTTCCATCATCATTTATTCTACCTTAAAAACAAAATAGACTCCTCCTATTTCTGTTTGCAATTTGGAACAAGGAAATGATAATAATGCAACTTACTTGGCAGCCGTTCTCAAAGCATTTTCAGCATCTGTTAAATTTCCTTCAAATGATTTCTTATCAAATTCATATTGCATGGTCTGTTTATTTAGTTGTCTTATTGTCTGTTCCTTTCTTCTTAATTCACTCTTGATTTCTGACAGATCCTGTTGAACAAAAAAGAAGTTTTATAGTTACTGTAAATTTCTTTTTCAAAAGATTTCACTTACTTTGTTAAGTTTTAATATTTGTAAAAAAAGAGCTCTCAATAAATTTCGGACAGTATAACTATGATCTTTTGTTAATATGAATTTCAATATGGTAAGATAAAAACCCTGCAAACATAGGCAAACAAATGGACTTTTAGGGCTTGGAACACAATATGTTCGGATTGTGCTTATTCAGATTGTAAAAATAAGCAATCAGCCTAAGAAGGACATGAAAATTGATCTAAGATTGCACCTGATACCAATAACTTCATAGGCTAATGCCCACACCAATTCTATAATAGAAAAACTACCTGAGCAGCTGCTGATAAAGTATGACGTTTCTCTTCACCATCTGTAGCATACATCTCTAATCTTGTAGATAACTCTGTTAACTGTCGACTTTGTTCTTGTAATAAATGTTGAGCTTGTTGTTCTCTATGTAAAGCACTATTCAACTCCTCACAAACCCTTTCAAATTTCTCCATAGAAACAAACTGAATATTGGGGGAGGTCTAAAAAAACAAATTTGTCTTTATTTTACTTTGCAAACCTGTTTAGACTTAGGATTCGTCTTAGATAGTTTCAATGCAATATTTTCACATGAATAATTAACCTCGCTCATGGACTCATTTACTGACATAAATCAACTCCTTTGTTAAATTCTGTAGGTGTGAAAGGGTGCGCACTATATTCGCAATTATACAGTATTAGTGACCTCCATTTTTAATAAAAATTATACTTTTTTAAATTAAAGGTGGATTGTACCTCTGATGATTTTTTACTAACATCTATGATATTGTTACTAGTTAGATCACTTTCTACAGGTACAGGTGTTTTTAACTTCTTTATATCCTCTAATAAACCATTTCTCTCTACCTCTAGTTTATGTAGTTTACTGGTTAGATCTAATACATTATTCTGTAATGCCATCATCAAATCCTATAACAGAAATACAATTGAAATATCTAAGCCAGCAAATCATCTATTATCCTTCATAAAACACTGATGATGATTAAGCTTATACTAATGATGAACATGATGATGATGATGATGATAATACATTGATGATGTTATACACTGAATGATTAAACATAAGTGACGATAATACATTGATGATGATTATACATACTGATGATGATATACATATAT
>NW_008708473.1:67827-69044 GCF_000327385.1 Lottia gigantea | reverse complement strand
ACCGACTGCTTACTAATGTGAGATCGAGATGCGAACCAAGAGGAGCAATTGCACCAACATAAGTAATGCTACCATCATTTATGCTAACCAGGTCATTGGCCTCAATGAACTCAGCAACTTGTCTACCATTAGTGTCAGTTGTTGGCGAGCCCCACAATACGTGTTTGGCGTTAAAATCACCAAGCACAATATTGTCGGTCCCGGGCAACTGATCGTAAACATACTGATATTCACTGAATCGTTGAGGTTTGCCTTTGACTTCGGGTCGATAAATATTAACGATAGAAAAAACCTTTGACTTGTCGGTAAAGGATACCGCCTGTGCCTCCAGAGGAGCGATGGTTTTCAGAGGAACCTCACTATGGGATATACCATTTTTGATATAGAAGGCCAGACCCCCACCACTTCGATGGTTGAGAGCATTAGGTCTGTTTAATCTGATCAAAGTATAACCATTGATGATAGGGTCTTTATTCCTTGAACCGAGCTTGGACTCTTGGAGAAAAACGGCATCATACTGCTTCCTTTGTAGTAGCTGTACCAGTTGGGTCTTTCGTTTTTATTTTAAAAAGTTACAAAGCTACAAAGCTGAAATTTTTCACGCATATACACACGGGCAAGCTAGACATTTAGAAAAAAACCCAGCTCAAAAATCTCCCATAGGAAAAAAGTTAGCCCAGGAAAAGTTGCTTATTATCTGCTCTTTTAAGCCATACCAAGGGTGAAGGTCCGATACCTAACTTTGCGAAATACGCCGATTTGACCCATGTTTGGGACTTTTCCTTCTAATTAGGGCCCAGGCACATGGTATATCACTTAAAAGCTAATTAAAAACAATTAGGGCAAAAACGGGATATTTTTTTCTTCCAAGGGACGACTGCACGAGAAGCGCTCAAATCCAAATAAATTTTTATTTTAAAAAGTTACAAAGCTACAAAGCTGAAATTTTGCACGCATATACACACGGGCAAGCTAGACATTTAGAAAAAAACCCAGCTCAAAAATCTCCCATAGGAAAAAAGTTAGCCCAGGAAAAGTTGCTTATTATCTGCTCTTTTAAGCCATACCAAGGGTGAAGGTCCGATACCTAACTTTGCGAAATACGCCGATTTGACCCATGTTTGGGACTTTTCCTTCTAATTAGGGCCCAGGCACATGGTATATCACTTAAAAGCTAATTAAAAACAATTAGGGCAAAAACGGGATATTTTTTTCTT
>NW_008708473.1:34396-35621 GCF_000327385.1 Lottia gigantea | reverse complement strand
TTGCTCAAAAAGGAACTTTGCACACAATTACCTCATTATTTTGGCCAGTTTGTGTTAATAGGTCAATTGTTTCAGCTTTATAGTTCAAAAAAAGGAACGGGTTTGGAAATTTCCATATTTTCAATTTTCGATTTTGACCTTTATTGACATTTGTTGACCTACATCTTTTGACCTGTATGATGTAGAAGGTTTATATTTGGGACACAACATAACATTTAACATATCAATTAACTTATGCCAAAGAAATGAGGTGGGAGTGGCACATCCGGGTTAAATTACTCATTATTGACATTTTTGGCAAGGGGCATAACTCACAAATTATACATTTGTTCAAAATGGAACTTGGCATACAAATACTTCATCTGTTGAGCCACGTTGTCTCAGAAGTTCGATTGTTTCGGCTTTATAGTTCAAAAAAAGAAACAGGTTTTGAAAATTCCAAATTTTCAATTTTTGACCTCGAACTTTTTGTGCCTGACTTTTGTAGGATCAAACGTCATTCACATTGGCTATCTACTTATACTTTTATATTTGCTGTACTATCTCAACTTCCGGTTTTATAGCCGTATATATTTTAAAATTTTGATGACTTGTATCTCGTAACCTTGACTTTGTTGACAATCTCCTTTTCAATGTCAAATGTCATTGACCGTGGCTATCTTCTGATACTTTCATTTGTGAGGTGTGTCTACTTCCGTTATAACAATCGCGTGATGTAATTATCGTAGAAGGTTGATATTTTCAGAGTCTTTTGCAACTTGCTACATTTGCAAAGTCTCACTCTGTGCCACGTGTGGCTCTAGTTTATTTTTTTTTCAAGCCCCGTGTCTTCTCCAAAAAAGGGATCACTGTTCATTGTAACATAAATTGCATAAATAAAATATAAAATAAAAATAATTTGCTTTAAAATGTGTATTTGAGGTCTATTATCAGCAATTTGATTTTGTCCCATATTCGGATAGTACTTAATTTTTGAAGCTTAGAAAATATATACGCATTCTGTTTAATTTAGATATATATTTTTCAGCACATCGACGAGGAAGTTTAACACTTCAGAGCATTTTGAAATTTGTTACTGGATCTGTGGAAATACCTGTATTAGGGTATAACTGCAACCCAACCAACAGTTTCCAGGAAAACAACGCCATACCTACGAGTAGCACTTGTCTGTGCAAACTTTAACTTCCTAACTTCCAATATGTAGAACTTGATTTGATTTATTACT
>NW_008708473.1:32796-34346 GCF_000327385.1 Lottia gigantea | reverse complement strand
TGAAGTAGGTCGCGGCAGTAATTGGGATGCGACTTTAATGAGGAGGAAGTTTCTGGGCAGTTTCTTTTGCCAATTTAGTGAACGTTTTGTGAAAGATGGATTCATGGTTTCTGAGGACGATTTAGGAAAAGAACCGTATCTCAAATACCAGAAAGCAAATGCATTTGAAAGTGCAGGTTTAATGGTGGGTAAGTACTTATATAATCACATTTTACACGCCAAAGTTATACAATTTTAGTATTTAACAGACATTTTTGAAGCACACTATCAAGAAAATAGATCATTTATCAGCAGATAATGTCAACAGCTGATACTGAGAAGGCATGTCAATTACAATAAGTCCAATTGATGTTCAGTTCAGAAAAGGCCCTGAAATGTTGGGTTTGATACAGGTATGGTGTGAACCAAAAAAGTTGTTATAACTAGGCAAGTTTGCCATGCCAAAAGTTCCTGAAGGTCAACATCAGTCTCCAACTCTTTTTTTTGTATTTGAAGATTAAGGTATAAAGAGACAGTTCCATAATATGTTCATGTGCATGTCGACAAAAATGTAGGAAAACTGTCATAGTGGGTTGAGATGTACGTGGATGAACAAAATTTAAGGGTTCTGATGATTGTGACATTGAGCTGTATGCAGCTTAACAATGTTGTGTATGGTGTCATATTGTACATACATTAACCTTTGTTAAACTCTACATTAATCTAAAACTCATATGTCACTTTTGTGACTTCCATAACTTATTTATCTCAATAGATCACGACTAGGGGAATGTAAAAATATTTCATTATAAAACCTCGATATAACCTATATTTTCAAGTATATCATTTATCTATTTACAGCTTTTAGCAAAAGAAAAAAAGAAGTGCTGTATTTGTTTAATACAAGTTACCAAAAAAAACATATCCAAAATTGGTAAAACTCCTTAAACTAAATTTTTCAGACGAGGGCTCCAATCAAAGATTAGGAGAATAGATTGTATATAGATTTTTCTTGGACTACTTGAAAGAAGTGGCAGGTAATCGGTTTTACTGTTTTTATATATTCGCATCATCCCCGTCCATCTGTCCACCATTTCTCATAAACACTCTAGAAGGCACAATTCTTTTAACGAAACGTGGTGAATTTGTTTATTAGCACTAAAAAATGAGCTCTACTTAAGTTCAGAAAAAAACAAAATATATTTAAAGTTGGGTTCCCTTATTTTCATTTATTCATATATATACCATAATTGGACCACTAATACTTTTATAAATAGAAAGTAGAAAAGTCCTTATTTCACTCGTAATTAGGCTAATTAAGACGAGAATTTCCTCGTTAGGTTACAATCAAGAGAATGCGAGAACCCAATTTTAATATAGGTTATTGCCCTTGATATTTAGCTCATTAACATTCTAAAAAGACAATTTTTGATGGAACTTGTTGAAATTGTTAATTATCACCCAAAATATCCCCTATGAATAATCAGAAAAGTAAAAAAATATTCGTTCTTTGAAACGCATATTTTTTGCTCTTGGAGGTACAATTCTTGATAGATTTTGACGAAGCTTCT
>NW_008708473.1:25673-27435 GCF_000327385.1 Lottia gigantea | reverse complement strand
CAATCTTGAAATATTCATATTTATATCTTCTATTATATTTCTTAATCAAATACATAACACTACAATAACAATATTTCTACAAGATGAAAAAAAACACAATAACAATATTATAATGTATTGACGGAATTAATTTTTGAAAATTTCTTTTTTCTTTCGTTTTACAATCAGTTATGTTATGTGTATTATATTTTCAATTTAATAAACCAGTGCTTCTTCCGGAAAGTATCTTCCATACTAATCTGCAAAACAACCATTTGATAAAATTTACATCTCATAACATACTACAGTAAACTTTGCATATAAGTGGGACCACACAGGTCACTATGATATAGGTGAAATACAGAATGTGCAGAACCTTTGGTTTGTTCACTTATGTACTACATTATAAAGACACACTTAATAAAGTTTTTTTTGAACTTATTTTTGAGTCACTGCTAATTCATTTTGCTTTATAAATGAAGACAATAGAAACATAAGTAAGCCATGTGTTCAAAAGCTAGGATTATTCAATGAAATTAATTCTAAAGGATTACTGAGATGAACATAGAATTTAAAAATTTTAAACTTGGTTAATATTGATTAAGCGTGTTTCAATAATTACTTAGTTTTATGAATTTTCCAGATTTTACAAGAAAACCTGATAAGTTCACTTATGAATATATTCTCATAATGACCATTCTTGCGAATTTAAATTTTATGTTCATTCTAAGACTTAGTAGCACTTTAAAGAAGAGACAGTGATAAATCACATTGAATTTCAGATAATATTTCTGCACTATACATATTTTACATGCTTTTGAACGGCCACATGGAACGTGGAGCATGTCAGCCTATTAAAAATTTATCATCAACAATAAACACCGTGTAAGGTACAATCCCATTGTTCTAATTAACAAAGGATGAACCCTTTCGAAAAAAATCACAAAAAAGATGAAAAAATTCAAAAGAGTTATTGCCCTTGTTCTTCAAAATATGTTCCATATCTAGCTTGTAAACAATCAATCTAATTAAAATTTCATCACAATTTTGTGTTCTCCATTAAGATTTATACCAAGACTGGGTCCACCAATTACAACTTGTCATGCAGAATGCATGTCTAAATACATTGTATCAACTATGAATTGTCAAATGACAAGCTGCATGACAAGCTGTGCTTGGAATCTTGTAAGGAGAAAGAAAAATAATAAAAAAAAAGAATGAGATTGTACTCTAATTAAAATTGAATAATCTACTAGTCATATTTCATGACATATTTTCACAAAGCTTGGTGAAATTATTAAATATCTTGAAGAAATCCACCAAAAGTTCAGAGATAATTGAAGGTGACTTAAGAGACAGGTGGGCCATTTTCGGGGTATGAATTTGGTCGTTGTCATTGTCCAACCCTGAAAATATGAAAGTCGGCGAATAAAACTTGTAAAAGTACTGTCCCGAACAAAATAGCATGTCAAAAGATAGCTTGCCAGGCAAGGTAAAATACGCCCACTGGCAGCTGTTTGAATTCATTGATACATATAATTACTGCCAGTTATTTATGCTGAGAAATTCCACAAAATTTTTAAAAATCAATATCAATAACCAAAATACATTAAATTATCTCATCAATATACATGACCACACCATGTTTCATTAAAATCAATTGAAAACTGTAGTCTCTTATGTGTTCACCAACAAATTTTGATGCGTTTTTTCCTAAGTCGAGGGCAATAACTCAAAGATTGTTCAGTGAAATATCAAATTCGAACTTGTCCAAGATCTCATG
>NW_008708473.1:18376-19404 GCF_000327385.1 Lottia gigantea | reverse complement strand
CTACAAGAGATATTTTTGATGAACATTTTTTGAGTTATTGCCCTTGACTTTGTAAGCACGCATCAAAAGCTGTTTTTTGCCCTTGATTAGAGCTGTGTGATTTAATTGTTTGTTGTACTTGGGTTATTGATATTGATTTTAAAAAATTTTGTGGAATTATTCAGCATAAATAATTTCTTCAATATGAGAAAATTCGTACTTTAGTCACTAAAGACTGTTTTATTATTTCTGACAGCTGCCAGTGGGCGTATGTTACCTTGCAACGCAAGCTATCTCTACAATTATTACTGTAGTTATAAACTATATATTTCATTACAAAATAGCTATAAAGTTATTTTGTAACAAAAACTTGCATAAATCAAAATGCATCAATGATCTGTGTTTTTTTTATAATTTATGTAATATCATCTGATTTTCACAAAGTGCTTGGGTGGCTCATTGTTCCTACTTCTGTTCTGAACTCTAGAATAATGCAACTAGCCTTTCATGCACTAAAAAAATTTTTCTATGATGAAGATAGTATCATTTAGTGCATATTGATCAAACCAAACATATTACCTTATTAGATTTACAAAAACAGTTCCAAGTATTTCCTTTTAAAACTTTAACTGTATGAAGGATTGACTGCAATTTAAGAAAAAAAGATGTCAAAGTGACTAATTTTGTCCTTCAGATTGCTAATTTTATGCTGTGAGATATAAGAAACTTTTCATAATGAGTGATCATGACTTAATACATATAATGTGTAAGTAGAGTTGAAAATTAGACATATTAGTCGTGTTGCTGGTAGTTTCTGCTTCTTCATGCTGATAGCACTTCACTTCTGAAGCAAATGATATACTCACATGCTCATCCAATTTAGCAAATTCTCTTAATGACCTGGTTTTACATCTACGTTTTGGACTCTTCCTATAAAGAAAATCCTAAAAACACAAATGTCAAATAAAATATAAAGGTCAATTTAATTGTTAACATATTTTGTATTTGAATTTCCCTTTTAAAATCTCTTTATGTGGATGTATATTGTA
>NW_008708473.1:0-1273 GCF_000327385.1 Lottia gigantea | reverse complement strand
CATGAGCGGCAAGCATTCTAAGACTTGGCAACATTTAAATTCTCATTTGAATCTTGTACTTATATTTCCACTAATATCACTCAGACTTTTAATTATCACATCACATGTATAAATGACGCTACATTTCTCAACATAGTTCGATCAGATAATGTCATGACATAAAAAACAGGGATGTGAGATTTCAAGCATACAACGTATTTCATTCTCCGTTTTACTGCCGCGGATCATCAAAAAGAACAGCGTGATGTTGCACCAGATTTATCTAAATAATTCTTCACTTTGATTCGGATCACTTGATCGTCCAGTTCAAGATTTTCAATCTGAAGCATTACCAACAATTATGATGCACATATCTGGGGAACGTCTCGCTATTTATTCTCAATGTTGAAGCGAATCATTAAACTAATTGTTTAGATTTACTGCAGAAAGAACTTGATTTCAGATCCCTGTTTCACTTTTCAAATACATGTTCATCAGCAATCTCATCTATTCGTATAAATTTGTACCCATTTATGCCTGATTTTCAATTTTCGAAAATGCTTTATAACAGAAAGATTGTGTAATATTTCATATATTTTCAATACTGACCAAAATTCGTCTCAGAATATGACAGAATTGGTATGTCCCAGATATGGCACCCTAGAACTGACCGGGTACATGTACGTAAACTATTATGTGGGTGTCAATACGAGGTAAAAACAATATTCTACTTGCATTCTTTTTTAATAACATCTAAGTTGAATAATAAGTCAATTTAAGTAAATATGCATTTCATTTGGTAATATAATTAGATTTCAACCAAGCTAGACAAATTTTCATAATCGACTTCTCAGTCTTGGATTATCATTATGGATAGGCCTGCATATAAAAGTCTATAACAAAGCCATCACCCCTACATCACGTTTTGTTCACATGTTTTGTTCACATGTTTAGTTTTATTACCACAATGTGCGCATCTCAATTGGGTAGCATTTGGCCTAACAAAGTGATTTATACCATCCAATCTAAGAGCACTTGGCTCTCTCTTGTGGTCGACCGCGAAGTCTTGCCTACCTGGAAGATCGTTTAACATATACTTGAGAGATAGTTCGTCGGAATTTCCAGTAAGTCTAAGGACTGGTCTTAGCTAATATCTTTAGCCCTGTACAGATGCTTGCTGAACACATAGATCAAGGCAGTATTAGCTTGCGAGGCAAAGTGACATACGCGCACTGGCAGCTGTCTGAAATGATAAAACAGTCTTTAGTGACTAAAGTACGAATTTTCTCATATG
>NW_008708472.1:3680-8122 GCF_000327385.1 Lottia gigantea | reverse complement strand
CTGTACATACATGGACATTGAAGATTGGTACAAAAACTCTTAATTATATGCAATAAGGACATAATGATATGATAAAAAATACATGATAATTCAGTTTGCTTAATTTGACTCTAAAAAAAATAAGGAAACCCATCTTTAAGTCAGAGGTTTAGTGAGGCAAGCTAGATTTAGACCGTCACACCATGATGTAAGTAGGCCTACTTATTAAAAAAAATGGTTTATTTTTCAGTTGTTTCAAATCTAACAATCATGAAACAGAATAGTAATGTTGTATCTTGGAGCTGTAAAGAAGTTGAAAAGTGGTTGAAAGATAATGGTTTTGAAAGTTATGTCCCTTTGCTCTGTGATCAGCATGAATTTGATGGTATTGCCTTATTAACTTTAACAGAAGATGACTTGAAGAAGCCACCTCTCAACATTCAAGTATTAGGACATGTTAAAAAACTATCTTTAAAACTTGGCCTGCTGAGGAAACAAAATTCTAGAGTTTTACAATCTCTAGGTATTGAAAATATTGATCAAATGATACAGAATAATCACAGGAAAACACTGAACTCAATTAGTTCTAATGCTTCTAACTCTGAAGACAGCGATGACTCTTTAATTGATAAAAGAAGACCACAGAGCAAAATGCGATCTAAGAAGCTGGACCCTGAAATATGGAAAACTGCATTAAGCTTTATTTATGTCTTCTGTGTCTTTCTGTTAACGTCATTTGTAATGGTTATAGTTCACGACCGTGTGCCTGATATGCAGAAATTCCCTCCACTGCCAGATTTATTCCTAGATAATATGCCATATGTACCATGGGCTTTTAAAGTTTGTGAGTTAGTTGGTCTGATATTAGGTGGTTGTTGGTTTACCCTGCTTTTCTTCCACAAACATAGGTAATTTTACAATTAGTATGAAATTGGAAAATTATTCTGTATTTCTGTCAAACTAAACCTGTTACTGTATGAAATGCAAAGTACAATATTTTAAATAAAGGAACACAATTTTATGGTATACTCCTAAATTTACTATAAAATTATGTTCTGTTATTTAATGTTATCTGCACCCCTAGATGTCGCTAAAATATTATTTACAATGTTTTTACAGAATATTTTGTTCAGAATATCTCAGATTGTAGATTTGAAATTTATTATCTTGATTTTCAATTTCAAATCTATTCATTATCTGATGTTTTGTATTTTATAATGATTAATCATTACTTGCATTCAACTATAATTATAGATTTATTATAATGAGAAGATTTTTTTCCCTGGCTGGAACTGTATTTTTATTAAGATCATTTACAATGTTAATAACATCCATGTCAGTACCAGGTGTTCACTTACAATGTTCTGGAAAGGTAGGTACTTTTCATGTAAATTCAATTTGATGATTTTTTTTTTATTTAACTGAATTATTAAAAACAGAATATGTCTAAGTAAAGACAAATGGAAAAAAATCTAGACTCAAGAAATGCTTCAGAATGTTGTGTACTCAGAAATATCAAAATATTGTCTGTTTTTCACATTTTCCTTGCATTTTAACAAATTTAACCTTATGTCATTTGTAAACTAAATATTCTAGTTGCAAAAGCAGTTTTTGTAAAATGTGTTATGGTTTCAGAATTATTGCCTTGTTAAACTGAGAGATATACATTCTGATCTATTGAAATTGCAATCATAAGATTAAATGATATAATAAAGGTAAGTCCTAAACAGAATAATTCATCTATCTGAAGTGTGTCATGATTAAGAGTTTTGAAACCTGAATGAATTTATTTGTAGAGATATGGTGATATATGGACTAAGCTTCAAAGAACATTTGAAATTTGGAAAGGTTTAGGAATGACGTTACAGGGTGTCAGAACGTGTGGTGATTACATGTTTAGTGGACATACTGTTATATTAACTTTGTTAAATTTTTTCATTACTGAATGTAAGTAAATATAATTGCCATTGTTCTAATACCTGACTTTCACAAATTACCAGAGAACACTACAGTCTATATATTTTAGCCACCTTGCTCAGTAATGGGTTTGATAGTGATACAAAATAGCAAAAATAACTTCCAAAAGAAATAAAATGGAGCTCAGTTGCAGGAATACTAAATTCTTAGACACTTTTATTTATTTTTATTTTTTTTTTCTGTGGTTTTATGACAATGATAAGGCATAAAAATATGTCTACTCTATTTTACTGGAATACTCTTGGATTAATTTTTCATCAAAAATATTTTTCAGAAATTCATGATGGATTAAAAAAAGAGTTTTTCTTTTCATTGTAGATTCTTCCAAGACCAGAATGTATTATCTCCACATGGTAACATGGGTACTTAATTTATTTGGTATATTTTTTATATTAGCAGCTCATGAGCATTATTCAATTGACGTTTTTGTAGCCTTTTATCTTACTTCCCGACTTTTTATGTATTATCATACTCTAGCAAATAATCGCTCTTTAATGCAACGAGATGCCAAAAGAACAAGAATATGGTTTCCTTTATTTGCCTTTTTTGAATCAAAATGTGATGGTGTAGTGCCTAATGAATTTGAATGGCCTTTGCCATCATGGTATAGTATAAAATGTAAAATTTATAAATTAAACCAAAAACTTAAACAATTTTGATCTCATTTGAAACCTATTTGAAATGTTTTATATTTTCAAATATATTTCAGTGAAGAATATTCAGGGAAATTTAATAAGATGTACAGGTCATATGATATATGTAAGTTCTATCAATAACCTGTTAACTATAATAAAATATTTTAACTGTTGAAATAGAAATCAATCGTAGAGTTGTACAAAAATATTCAAACAGAACCTAAAACATGTTGTTTAAGGCTCTGCTCATTTTTATGTTGATACTAATGTCTGTTTGCCTGTCTAGTCGTAAACTCTCTATAATTTTGTTCCCAGTTTCGTTCAGAGTTTTATGTTATGTTTATGTTATGTTATGATTTGAGTGCATTCTGCCAATATGGTAGAACTTACAATCTTTAGTTTATTATTATGAATGGATATGAAAGCCAATTTAGTTTAATTTGTTATTCAGTATGGGTGCTAATGTTCTTATAAATACCCTTTTCTTTTTTACTAAAAGTTTAGTTTTGATATCTGTCAATTTGTCTAAATGTTCAAATGTCTTTAGAATCTACAGCTGAAAATGCTGTTGTATTTATTTTTTTATTTTTGAAAATATATTAGTTTACAGCCACTATCACTAAACCAGTTCTTTATTATGCCATTATGCTACAAGCTAATATATAAAAAAATGATATCTGCTCAAATAGTTTATAACTAAATAACCAGGAAAAAGAGCAAGTTTTCACTTGACCAACACCAAAACACTAAGGCATATGTAAGTTTTATTACTACAATGCATTCTCTGCAATACACAAGCAAGAGTCAAGGAGTCTAAATGAATAATTAAACAAACGACAAGTTTTTAAAAGTGTGCATGTATAGACTGAACTAATGACACAGTTGTCAGAATCCTGTTTGATTAGTAGGAATATCTCAGTATAAATTTTACTTGTTATAGATGGTAATGAAAACAGCTGTTGTTGAAACAGATTTGTTATTGATTGTTTGTTTATTTGAAAATATATATTTAATATGTCACACATGACAGAGACTTTGACCATCTATCACATGAATATTCCGTTTAAGATTTCAGTCTTTGTTTAAATCTGTACTTTTGATGAAGTATTTTGAAGATTTTATGATCATTGTAAGAGGTAGTATTCCTTTAAAAACCTTTTTGGAAGGTTGGAATTATCTTCCATATATTGGTAAAACAATTTACAAGCCAACAAATTGTGGGTAATCAATTTGTATTTTTTACTTTCATTTTTCAACTTTCTCCTGACATTGTTATTTGACTTCATCTTATATTTCTCGATTGTTTAATGTCACACTTGTTATCATTGTTAGAATTTCTCCAAATGAAAGGTTTTTGGAATATGAAATTAAAAATGCACACTATCTCCATTCTATCAGACTAATCATACATTAGTCTGAGAAACAGGAATTTTTTAGCTAAGTCAGTAATAGTGTTCACAGCCCATCGTCGAATCTGAGCCGTCAAATCCAGGTGTGTCGAGAACTATCCGCTTTATAATGTTAAAATGTTGACTCTTTATAATCCCTTTAAGAAAACCTACTCTGTGATAAATAGAAAAGACATATAGAGATATTCTTACATTTATAGTACTGAAGACTAATTACATATTTTCAAGACTCAAATCACTTCTCCCTCCCCCCAATATGGCGCATTTGTCCCGTTCAACCATGCAAGTCTTACAAATCATTAATACTTTCATTAAAATCAGATCTAGATATTTTTTGTTGTTTTGATTTTTCTGATGGTTAATACACTTATTCATGAACGTTAAATTATTCGAATATTATAACAACATATTACAGAACATGAAATGTGCAATTATTTCTCAG
>NW_008708472.1:1601-3483 GCF_000327385.1 Lottia gigantea | reverse complement strand
AAACAAAGCAAGTTAATAGAACCTGACACTCATTTCCATTCTGAAGAGTTAAAATAATTTGGTTATTGCAGTTGGTAATAAAAATACTTTGACTATGTCCCTTATTATTTATTAGAAATAATATAGTTATTATGTCATTGTGATAACTGTTATGCCAGTCTTCAAGGGAGCGGAATGGCTTCTGTATTGTCTTGTGAGATTAGTCCAAAGCATATGCCCCTATTCCAGCTTCTGATAGGTATTGCATATGTTGTCAGCTGAAGAAGGGTCGTAAAAACTACCGTATATTTCCGGATATAAAGCGCAAGCATGATTAAGGATCTCTGAAGGTAGGCCGTGTTTTATGAGGATTTCTTGGGACCTATTTATAACCTCAAAACCACCAAACTCTGATGGCAGAATACCTTCATTTTGATAGTATCACATGACACTTGATTCTTAGATGCACATGCAGTCTATGATGGCGAGATATCTATTTCGTTTAAAAAACAATTTGATAACATGATATAAATGGTGAAAGGGGATAATGATAATGATACAAGAAGGTGTGATGGATTCGAAGTAAGTAAATATGTTTGAATCCCTGCAGAAGAATCCCCTATAAAATGGAGCAACGTTTTTCTGACCCCACTGTAACCAGCTGTAGAAATAGCTATCAGAGGCTGGAATAAAGGTAGATGTTTCTGTTTGATGACACCGCCAGTTAATCAATTTTTTTCCTCGCCAGCGCTGGGATTATTTGCTGCGAATAAAAGGTGTATTCTATGAGCATTAAAGTAGTCTACCAAGTCCACTGAATTAAACATTGGTTGATTTGAATTGGACCAGTGAAATCCGATTGGTTAAAGCAGAGGTCACCAGGCTAGGTCAAAGGTTACTAATACATAAAAACAAGAGCGGAGTTAGACCCGAGCTAGAGTAGATAAATAAAAGTAAAAGCTAAAAAAAATCAAACAAAAGTTCTAATTTTAATAAGAAACTTCTCCTAAAAATCACCAGTTGTCTAAAATTGAAAGAAAATATGTAATAGTAGCCATCCCTCATCTTTCACTGACGAATTTACAAACTGGTGGAATTTTCGTATGGTCTTTGTCTTTATTCCAGCATTGCATATTAATTTATTACATGTATTTGAACAACATATCGGATTACATGTAGATTGTTTATTAACCCTATGTTAAAATATGTCAAAGTTTGTTACTAAGATAAAATGAAACTGATCAGTCTTATTTTATTGATAACTATTGCCAGTGCTGTTATATATTATATTATCATGTAAATAACTTGATTATGCAATACAAATTATTTTTCCTTACATTCTCACTTTTATCTAAGTATTGGAAAGCTACCCTTATTTCTGTCCTGAAGGTTGGATCTACATTGGAATCTCATTTACCTGGGTATGTCAGGTATTTGTCATGCATGTGCCATTGTATCTAGGCTGTGATTTTGGAGTCTGATGCCATAAGTGTGATTATGAGGCTACAATATACGAAGCCTATTTTAGATACCTCGGATCTGCAAAATCAAGATATATTTGATGAATATTTTTTACCATCATTTTCTTCCTACATTATTAATGTCGCGTCTCCGGTTCCGCCAGAGTTTTCTGTAACGAAACTGATCTCGCATCGGTCATTTAAAACAAATGTTAATATGATGCCCAACGCTAATTAATAGTCACCGTAAAGGTAATTTACGCAATAAACGCGTTCAATTTTTAGCACGTTAACACTCTAGAAGGCGCACATTCTTGACGGATTTTGACGTGAGTGTCTGAAATCACCCAAGGATCAAATACTGAAAAACGCCGGGATTTTGTGACTCGAACTTTTGTGCTAATGCTTCTCGGTGTGCACCTTTTTTAACTTCACAAAATCCC
>NW_008708472.1:0-1258 GCF_000327385.1 Lottia gigantea | reverse complement strand
AAAATGGGATTGTTGAGAGTTATCGAAACCAGAATAAAGACGGGTTATTTTTTTTTCCTCTAATGGTACGAATCGGTACGCTGTAAAATAAAAAGCTAATAAAAAAGGAACGAAAATTTGGTTTATTAGAATTTATTTTAGACTTAATTATGTTAATTTAGCATAATATGTGGATTTATCTCCGACATAGAGTTGATAAAGTTCGGATAAACTGTTTTGCCGTTATTGCCCTTTACGTGGACCTACATGGAAACTTGCTAGAACGATGAAATCAGGAACTTTAATCTGATTTGCATGATGGAACTTCTGTACTATTTTATGGACAAGTTTCGATGACAATATTGATTTCATTGCCAAATGAAAAAATGCAAAGCAAAACGGCAAAATGTCGATTTTACTATTCTGTGGTTTGATTGTATCTTACGATAAAACAGGGGCAGTAAATCCTACTAAATATTTTTTTATTTTTTTTATTTTCAATAGGGTTTAACCTTGGGTGATAAAAAACACTCATGCCAAGTTTGGTCAAAATCTGTCAAGAATTATGCCTTCTAGAGTGTTTACGAGCTAAAATTTTAACGCTTTTTCAAGAACAAGGGCAATAACTCATACTAAATATTTTCCGATTCTTCTGATTTTCATCCTGGGATGATTACGAACACTCATGCCTAGTTTCGTCAAAATCCGTCAAGAATTGTGTCTTCCAGAGTGTTTACGAGCTAAAAATTGAACGCGTTTTCAAGAACCGACGTGACGGCAATATACACCACTGTATATTAATGTGAAGGAAGTTTTCTGTTTCTGTAACCAACATACTATGAACTAAAGAGAGAGTATTAGGCCTAAATTAAAAATGGAGATGAACCAATTGTCTGTAAAAAAGTATATATATATATATATATATTACATACATTGATATTAAAGTTCTATTGAGCTATGGGTTTAAGTCTACCATGGACTAAAATATTATTAGTATTCTTAGTGCGTTTAAAAGCAATAATTTAATCTTTTTGAAATATATCACGGAATTATGACGTTTGGTAGGTCTATATTATTATACAATGAGAAACCGTTTCGTAGGTCACAGTAACACTGTTTTGGCAGCTATATGATTAATATATAGACACAGCTTTATGGAACAACAATCACTGGTTAAAGTTTTATGCAACGTTTCGACGTGTTTCCCCCGTCGTCCTCAGGCACATATAATGAGATTTAATAAGCTTTAATGTATATATATTGCCCATCAGTCTCTCAT
>NW_008708471.1:6524-8659 GCF_000327385.1 Lottia gigantea | reverse complement strand
AATTCACGATACCCGAAAAACCAAATCCAACTTTTACAATTCAGTGTGAAACTGGAGACGGTAAAAGTTGATTCGGCAGAAGCACGTGCCAATTTTTTTCACTCCCATAAAATCATTTGCAAAATTTCTCCATTGAGTGTCCTAAACTTTCCAAAGAATATGCTATTATTCACTTTGTTCTGTGATAGATGCACGTGCATTTCATGTGCGAGGATATGGTTATGAGATTTTGATATATATATAGGGCATAGTTATATGTGTTTGTATGAAATATTGTTATTAGATTGTTTATTAACATAGTGCAGGATTATTTAAAGGATTTCCTTCCAGGAATTTACAATCGTGATGTGCGTAATTAATATAGGGCTATTTTAGGTTTTAGAGGTGAAAGCCGACACCAGGCCGACTCTCGAAAGCACAGGCACAGACATCAGAACTTTTCTTACCTTGAAGAGGATTTGAAGCCACGGCACCTAATTGCTAGGGATGGATGTGGCAAATCGTGATAATTAGGCACAAATTGGTTGAAGCCAGTTATCGGGAAATCGTGATCAATGCTTTAAAAAAAATTGTGATCTATTCCGGATTATTGAATTTGACAATCAAGAATGTTGAGGAAACTTAAGAAATTCGTGATAAATGCACTGTTTATTTTAAGGGTTTAGTCGTGATGAATGTGAGGGAAATCGTGATCAATGCATGAAGAAAACTGTGATCTATTCCAGTTTCTCAAAATGATTTCTTGAATTTGACAATGGGATCAAGCAATGTTGAGGAAACTTAAGAAATTTGTGATAAATGCACTATTTATTTTAAGGATTAAGTTGTGATGAATGGGATTTTAGGGAAATCGTGATCAATGCATGAAGAAAATTGTGATCAATGTGGAATTTGAATTTGTGATGTATAAGGATAAAAAACGTGAGAAATTTGTGATAAATGCACAGTTTATTTCAAGGGTTATCATTTGGAAGTCGTGATGTGTGAACAAATTTAAGCCAATTTAAGGGAAATCGTGATCAATGCATGAAGAAATTTGTAATCTGTGCAGAATTAGATTTCAGGAATTTGACAATTGGTGATCGTGATTGAATCAAAATGTGATTGTATGTGAAGCCAATTATTGAAAATGTATAAATTCGTGATAAATGAATGGTTTATTTAAAGGACTTCTTCCTTGTAATTGACAATTGTGATATTTGCCAAGCAGTTAAAGTGAAATTGTGATCAGTGCATGGTTAATTTCAAGGATTGGTTCGTGGTTAATTTGTTCTTAAACTGTCAACGATTGTGTCTACCAGCTGGTCCTTAGATTCTCAAGGATTGTGTCTACCAGCTGATCTTTAGATTCTCAAGGATTGTGTCTACCAGCTGGTCCTTAGATTCTCAAGGATTGTGTCTACCAACTGGTCCTTAGATTCTCAAGGATTGTGTCTACCAGCTGGTCCTTAAATTTTCAAGGATTGTGTCTACCAGCTGGTCCTTAAATTCTCAAGGATTGTGTCTACCAGCTTGTCCTTAGATTCTCAAGGATTGTGTCTACCAGCTGGTCCTTAAATTCTCAAGTATTGTGTCTATCAGCTGGTCCTTAAATTCTCAAGTATTGTTTCTATCAGCTGGTCCTTAAATTCTCAAGGATTGTGTCTACCAGCTGGTCCTTAAATTCTCAAGGATTGTGTCTACCAGCTGGTCCTTAAATTCTCAAGGATTGTGTCTACCAGCTGGTCCTTAAATTCTCAAGGATTGTGTCTACCAGCTGGTCCTTAAATTCTCAAGGATTGTGTCTACCAGCTGGTCCTTAGATTCTCAAGGATTGTGTCTACCAGCTGGTCCTTAAATTCTCAAGTATTGTGTCTATCAGCTGGTCCTTAAATTCTCAAGTATTGTGTCTATCAGCTGATCCTTAAATTCTCAAGGATTGTGTCTACCAGCTGGTCCTTAAATTCTCAAGGATTGTGTCTACCAGCTGGTCTTTAGATTCTCAAGGATTGTGACTACCAGCTGGTCTTTAAATTCTCAAGTATTGTGTTTACCAGCTGGTCCTTAGATTCTCAAGGATTGTGTCTACCAGCTGATCTTTAAATTCTCAACGTTTGCGTGCAGATGCCAAAGGGCATTGTATGTCAGAATCTAGA
>NW_008708471.1:2291-6474 GCF_000327385.1 Lottia gigantea | reverse complement strand
TGATACAGAAAATCAGGATATGTGCATAGATTTTTGCATGGTTGTCAAAATATGGCATAGGTTTTGGGTAAGTATTAGAACTATTAAATTGATCCGAAACAAGTCATTTGTTCAGAATTTAAAAAGGATATTTCAACAATTCATTAAACAAAAACCTGTAGTTTTGTGTCCAATGGGAAAATAGTGATAGTTCTAAAACTAGCCCAAGCACTAACTTGCTTACTCTTTTCGAAACACCTGATGGTACTTTTCTTTAGAGGAGTCCACTACTATACAACTTTTTCTCATGATTTTACCATACTTTGGACGAGATTTTGATCAATGGAATTGTCTTGCTTGTACGGATTTTTATTGTAACGTTAGGTGGTGAAAATTAAAAATTTGTCTGGCACATCTCCTTTAAAAGCTCTTCTCATTTAGAGGAAGGAAAATATTACATCTATATAGCCTTGATGTTATTGATCTTAGTTATTATTACCATTTTGATTTCCTGGTCGTTCAAGATAATATTAAGTCTTGATCTTCATGACATATATAACTATATATTACTCTTTATGACATAGTTTGAAACCCAATTGGTCATAAATTCACCAGCCAGAACCATAAAACCATTTTGTCTGGTGGTATGTGATGGAACCGTCAGACACTTTCAGCCAATTTTTGTTCAGTTTATACATAAAATAATACAGAAGTGTAAACTCTTTCCGGAATAAAAATCTGACTCTCAGTTCTTCTACAATTCAACAAAAAATGTACCACACCATTTTGACTAGGATACCAGATTTCAATATCCAATTTCAATTTTCAAACAAAGTGGAAAACTGCAGCTGAACCATGCAGATGTCGGATTTTAATTCTTAAAAAGAGCTTTAAAAGAATGGCTTAAGTCGAGCTTAACTTAAAAAGAATGGCTTAAATCGAGCTTAACTTAAAAAGAATGGCTTAAATCAAGCTTAAAAAGAATAGCTTAAATCAACCATAGCTTAAATCAAGCTTAAAAAAGAATAGCTTAAATCGACCATAGCTTAAATCAAGCTTAAAAAAGAATAGCTTAAATCGACCATAGCTTAAATTGAACTTAAAAAGAATATCCTTAATTGAGCTTAAAAAGAATAGCTTAAATCGACCATAGCTTAAATCGAGCTTAAAAAAGAATAGCTTAAATCGACCATAGCTTAAATTGAGCTTAAAAAGAATATCCTTCATTGAGCTTAAAAAGAATAGCTTAAATCGACCATACCTTAAATCAAGCTTAAAAAGAATAGCTTAAATCGACCATACCTTAAATCAAGCTTAAAAAGAATAGCTTAAATCGACCATAGCTTAAATCGAGCTTAAAAAGAATAGCTTTAATTGAGCTTAAAAAGAATAGCATGAATCCAGCTTACTAAGCTAGTAAAGACACTTTCCCATCAAACAATCACATATTTCACATTTTCTCTTGAAATTTCCACCATTGAACACTGTATGGCATTGAGCATTAGGTCTATCAGGAGCAGACAAATAAAGCATGAAATTCCAGTTAACCTTATTTCATTTTTATATTTCAGATTTTATGGAAGAAAAGTTGAGGGCTTGAAAATGTAGACCCAATTTGTGTAGATTTTGCCCTCCAAAAAGACCTGATAACGAAGGGTGTGCATTATAGACACTTACAAAAAAATTTGGAATTTTTCTACCAAAGGTTCCCATATCATCACTGATTTTGTAATTGATTTCAAAAATCCAAAGTTCCAAAGATTCTCCATGACTCTGTAATCTCCAGGGGTTATGTTTTTAAATTAGGCAAGGCGCAGACCTGTGTGATCTAATACTCCATTGCATTTTGCTTTCAAAAAAATGAACTGTAAAATATTTTTAAGTTTAATTTTGCAAAAATTACAAAGAGATTATTTTATTGTTGTTATATTGATTTACAAAAGGACTTGTACATTGTAATGATTTACAAAAAGACTTGTAAATTGTAATGATTTACAAAAAGACTTGTACATTGTAATGATTTACAAAAAGACTTGTACATTGTAATGATTTACAAAAGGACTTGTACATTGTAATGATTTACAAAAAGACTTGTACATTGTAATGATTTACAAAAAGACTTGTAAGTAGTAATGATTTACAAGGAACTGTAAATTGTAATTAAATTGTAATGATTTACAAAAAGTCTTGTAAATTGTAATGATTTACAAGGAACTGTAAATTGTAATGAAATTGTAATGATTTACAAAAAGTCTTGTAAATTGTAATGATTTACAAAAAGACGTGTATATTATCATCATTTACAAAGAACTGTACATTGTCGTGATTTACAAAAAGACTTGTACATTATCATCATTTACTGTGAACAATGTCATTATTTACAAATTCATGATTAAAAAAGAACTGTACATGATCATGATTTACGAAGAATAGTATAGAATCATGATTTACAAAGGACTGTACATTGTCGTGATTTACAAAAAAGAATTGTACATTATCATGATTTACAAAAAAGAATTGTACATTATCATGATCTACAAAAAGAATTGTACATTATCATGATCTACAAAAAAGAATTGTACATTATCATGATCTACAAAAATAATTGTACATTATCATGATCTACAAAACAGAACTGTACATTATCATGATTTACAAAAATAATTGTACATTATCATGATTTACAAAAATAATTGTACATTATCATGATCTACAAAACAGAATTGTACATTGTCATGATTTACAAAAATAATTGTACATTATAAAGATTTACAAATAAAAAATGTACAAAATCATGAAAAATGAAAATTGTAACTGTGAGTACCTGTTTATTTATTTATTTATTTATTTATTTATTTGTTTGTTTATTTATTTGTTTGTTTTTGTTTTTATTGTAAATAATTGTTCTTGTTGGATTTCTCTGTTTTCCCTTTTTATAATGAATAAACCTGTTACAAATTTTTCCGTTCTCCCTTGGGATAGCTGGCCTGTAGGGATGGGATAGTTGGACTGAGGGGTGGGGCTAAAGGTTAATGGGTTCTTTAATGTGTCCCATGTACCGTGGGGGTGTTGCGTTTCCTTACCCCAGGTAGCTACGGGCTGGCGAACCTAATAACGTTGCAAAACGGAGAAAAAATAGTTGGAATTAAGGCAAGGCGTCGTCCGTCTAATGAAACGAGATGCAAAGCTGTTGAACTGACAGATATCCCCTGCACACTGCAAGGCGTCGACCGTCTTCACATGCCTAAAGGGGGGGGGGGACGTAAAATTTCAGTTCATTTAAAGTCTATCACAGTTTTTCTGGGCGAGTTATATTCAAGGTTGCGAAAGATTTTCACTGGTCCAAGGGAAGTAACACCATTTTATTGTCCTTAAAGTTAACTGTGGTTTGTAGCCAAAATATTCTCGTAAACGGGCTCTATCATTTGAAGGGAGCTAACTCTTTTATGATAACTTCAAAATCAGACCACACTTGAATTAATCAATTCTTGCGCTTACTGTGTCTTTTAGAATGAATTGAATGGAGTTTTACGTCCTACTTTTCTGCACCATGTGAGCTAATGAAGACGGGCAATGCCATGCAGTGTGTGATGAGGAAAAGTTTGCGAGTACAGTAACATTAGCCTACTCTTTTTCGATTTCCAACTGTCGAGGGATCTTTAACGTGCACAGCCTGTAGCACACAGGGCCTCGGTTTATTGTCCCATCCGATATAGCGCCTTTTAAAGAGATTCAAATTTTTACAAATAATTCAAAGGGGGTTTTCCGCTTAGAAAGGAATCCCATTGCGTTTCATTGTTTGTGTGTGTGCAAAGAAACGAGTAACTTGGTTGCCGGTTATTCATTAATTTATTGAGAAAAGGAAGTTGTTCTGTCATTCCTCGAGGTCGTTTACTTTATTTCATTCATTCATTCATTCATCCTTTTATTCATTCATTCATTCTTTGAGGCATTCATTCATTCATTCATACATTCAGGTATCATTCCATTCATCCATTCGTGCACTTATTCACTCCTTAAATCATTTATTCATTCCTTCATTCATTCGTTCATTCGCTCATTCATTCAAGTAGTAGCCTATACCTCTAGAATTGATCCATTCATTCATTCATTCATTCGTCATTCATTCATTTATTCATTCATTCATTCATTCATTCATTCATTCAATCTTTCCTTCATTCATTCATTCAAGTAGTAGCATGTA
>NW_008708471.1:0-1810 GCF_000327385.1 Lottia gigantea | reverse complement strand
TCATTCATTCATTCATTCAAGTAGTAGCATAAAGAATTCACCCTTTGTTCATTCATTCATTTATTCTTTCATTCATTCATTCAATCTTTCCTTCATTCATTCATTCATTCATTCATTAATTCTTTCCTTCATTCATTCATTCATTCAAGTAGTAGAATATACCTCTCCTCTAGGATTTATCATTCATTCATTCATTCATTCATTCGTTACTAAGGTAACCTTTAAAAATATCAAATTACCTGTAAACCGGAAGCAGGTGTTCGCGCATGACATTTAATTGAACAATATGTCGGCTAGGTATGAAGGTACACATTGAACTCAAATTTCGCTATTTTTGAATTTTCGTTGACAATTTCTTGGAGATTTTGGGATTTAGTTTTGGAAACCATATTTCCTTGGAATTGGGACACAGTTCAGCTACTTCGAGGCACGATTCCACGCAGAATTTGGCAACGACACACCTGTGGAAAAATATAAACAAAACTTTCCATTGTTTTGAATTTGAGTGCATTAACTTTTTTGGAGAAATTCTCTCAAATTTTAACATTTTCTGTATGAAATGCTGCAATCTTTTCTGAGTTTTCTGTGAATTTGGAAAAGCCAAAATGGCTCGGGGTTCATTTAGTGCTGCCATATTGTTTATCACTGCAAATGTCGTCTGCTATGAATTTTGCGCTGCCAACACTGCATTTTACGCTGACAACGGCTTACAGCAGACTGTCATCGTCAACAAAATGAAGGGACGCCAACGGAAGGGTGTCCAACAAGAAATTTTAACCCTCTTGGGTCTGCATCACCGGCCAAAACCGAAGGATCACCATGGTGAGGAGGACTCAGCGCCGAAGTTCATGATAGACTTGTACAAGACATTGGAAGAGGAAGAAACGCTTCCCATGGAAGAAAATGATGAAAAATTTCATAACCATTTGAAAAGTAAATTGAACGATAGTCTCGGTCTGGATTTGACCAAAGTAGATGGCTCAGATGTGATTATGAGTTTTGTGAATCACGGTAAGTAGACTTTAGTCTTTAGAGTGTCCACAATAAAATAAGATAGTAGAATTGTCTTTAGACTTGATCAAATGTGATATTTTCATGGAGAAAAGCTACAGGTTTTACGTCCTACTTTTCTGCACCATGTGGGCTAATGAAGACCGACAACACCATGCAGTGTACAATGAGGGCAATTTTACCAGGACAGCGGCTTTAGCCTGCTCTTTTTCCATTTCCAACTGTAGAGGGATCTGTAACATGCACAGTCTGTAGCACACAGGGCCTCGGTTTATTGTCTCATCCGAACGGCTAGACACTTTTTCCGTGTCAGCCCCTCTTACCTGCATCACTGACAGGGGAAACCAGGTTGAAAAATCTGAAGGTATTATCTCTACCTATGCCGGGATTGAACCGTGGACCTTCAGGTTAGTGAGCAAGTGTCTAGCTCACTGAGCAACCGCGGCCATGTTTCTTATTGTTAACGAGAAATGTCTTAAAAGGAACATCTGTTGTGTTCACTGAAGTGAAAACTTATGTCATATTATAGTTGAATTTGTTGACAAACAGGTTGAATAAAATTCTAACTTTAAAGGGACAGTCTGAATTCTTTAAAGAGATCGTAAAGAGGTTTCTAAATTTTTTATGTGTATCAGGGACACTGATAGCATCAATTTACACCATTCCAATTTTCAATCAGACGTCTGTGGTTCCACTAAAACTAAGTGTTTGATGATGTTACTAATTGCAAAGGATCTTATGTGATAAAGCATATTTTGCAATTAGTGACGTCATCAAACACTTAGTTTTAGTGGAATTG
>NW_008708470.1:0-4547 GCF_000327385.1 Lottia gigantea | reverse complement strand
CTGCGCAAAAGACAACATTCCAAGAGCTTGCCCAATTGCTGATGGTTTTAAGGTCATTGTTTAGAAGGGTTTTGCATTCTGTCGGGTCATTTATGGCCATGAACAGTGACCTGTCATCTGCAAACAGGCGGGTGTTAGATTTGATGTCACTGGTGATATCATTTATATATATCAAGAATAAAAGAGGTCCAAGCACCGACCCTTGTGGGACTCCATTTTGAACAGATGACGAGCTTGAGGTTGAGCCTCTTATAACCACAGATTGTGCCCTTTCAGAGAGATAATCTTTGAGAAGCAAAAGCATTTTACCTCTTATGCCTACTGACTGGAGCTTGTAAATGAGGCCTGCATGCCATACGCGGTCAAAAGCTTTGCTTATATCAAAAAATACAGCTTTAGTTTCGAGACCTTCACCAAGGCTACTCCATCTATCGTTGTATATATTGATAAGCTGGTATGTGCAAGAGTCATTTTCTGTAAACCCTGATTGTGAGACAGAAAGTATTTGCTGTTGCCGGAGAAAATTGTTTAGATATTTATGGATGCATTTTTCAAATACCTTTCCCAGAGTGCTGAGGAGAGAAATCGGGCGATAATTTGAGCAGATGCTAGCATGACCTTTCTTATATATTGGAATGATGTTGGCTTGCTTCCATATGGTGGGAAAGCAGCATTGGTCCTGCAAGAAGTTAAAGAGAGTACACAAAGGAATTGTAATAGATGGACTACAACATTTAAGAATCTTATTTGTTATGTTATCTTTTCCACAGGCCTTTTTTGTCTTCTTGGACAATTTGGTTGTTGATTAGGAGTGGAGGAAAATGTTTTGATGAACTATTCCTAAAGACTACGTTTTCGACAAGCTTCCACCAATTTTTTTCTTGGAAATGGCCCAGACTTATCTTACCATCGAGATTGTCAAAGAAGTCCTGTTTTACTCTTCGGACCTCTGCAATGACAAAGTTCCTAAAAGAGCGGAAATTTTTCCAGTGGTTTGGTGAACCTGTCTGCTTTGCTTTATTGTGAAGTCTGTTCCTATTGCGAATTATTCGCCTGATGTAGCCATTCATCCACACAGTATCGCGCTCACGGATTACCCAGTCTGTTGCAGAAAGGAAGTTATTGATTGCATCTACATCGAGTTCATTATAATTCCATATGGTACGCTTGAAACTTGTATTTTCTGGTCGAGGAAGATTTAATACAAGTTCTATTGGACAGTGATCACTAATACCAGTTTTATGTACAATGGTCTCCGAAACTAGATTAGTGTCGGTTACCAATGCAACATCTAGAAGAGTTGCTAAGTGCTCTGTACAACGTGTTGGTTCAGCTACAGTTTGTGTGAATCCGAAGTGTTGGATAATGTTTAATAGAAATACAAACTAATATACTAACACTTTCACCTGTATGGTAATATCAAATAATTACAGGTAAGCTTCACTTTAATATAATATTTATGATTCACATTTCTAACAGAAATACAAACTAATATAGTAACACTGTTACCTGTATGGTAATATCAAATAATTACAGGTAAGCTTCACTTTAATATAATATTTATAATTCACATTTCTAATAGAAATACAAACTAATATACTAACACTTTTACCTGTATGTTTATATCAAATATAAACAAAAATATAAATGTCCTTATGGAATAATCAAATGGCAGACGCTCCTAAGTGAAACATTCTCAGACGAATTTATAATAAATATATTTAAAAAATATTAGAACTGTGTAAAAATTCTAAGCTTCAAAATTGTCAATATAAATATTGTCACAATATTGTCTTTTTGAATGAAAAATTATGTAAGCTAAAACTAAGCAACACCAGTTTATGTGCGTTGTGTAATTCAACAATCGAGACAATAGAACCTCTTTTTATTTACTGTTCATTTGCTAATATAATTTGGGAATTTACAATTAGTCTTTATTAATAATAATATCAATTTAAAAATTACTATGATAGACATACATTTTGGTTTTAATGATCAAAGTTATTTTCAAAAACATATACGAATGGTTGTTTGTAAATAGTTGTATTTACAGTGCAAAATATTATTTGTATAAATGTAAATTAGAATTGTCATTGCCTACTATACATAATTTCAAACGTCACTTACAAAATATAGCAAATCTTGAATAAAAGGCTTTTGAAAAGGAGGATACTGTCACTAGAAGATGGAACTATATATTATAGCTTTTAAACTAACCATTAATGTAATTACCTAAAAGAGTATATCAATATAGATCTACCTCCTTTTACAACATTACAGCTTCAAAATAATCAGGTTGAGTGTGTGAGTGGTTGAATTAATACTGTTATTTTCATAATGTAAGCTATATTGTATTATTAGTTATAAGTTATAATTATGTGAAAAAAAAGTATGCCACGGTAAATATATAGAAAGGTACATTAAACTAGGTAATTTAGCATATTTTAGGTTACCGTTGAAAAGTATGTCGCAGAAACTAACAGGGTTCTATATACTCTGTAAAATATTTACAGAGTTCAATATAGTCTTTATTACAACTGTAAAATATTTACTGTATCCTGTATATTTATAATAACTAACGAGTTCTATATATTTTTTATTACAACTGTGAAATATTTACTGTATCCTGTATATTTATAATAACTAACAGACTTCTATATACTCTTTATTACGACTGTGAAATATTTACTGTATCCTGTATATTTATAATAACTAACAGACTTCTATATAGTCTTTATTACAACTGTAAAATATTTACTGTATCCTGTATATTTATAATAACTAACAGAGTTCTATATACTCTTTATTACAACTGTAAAATATTTACTGTATCCTGTATATTTATAATAACTAACAGAGTTCTATATACTCTTTATTACAACTGTGAAATATTTACTGTATCCTGTATATTTATAATAACTAACAGAGTTCTATATACTCTTTATTACGACTGTGAAATATTTACTGTATCCTGTATATTTATAATAACTAACAGAGTTCTATATACTCTTTATTACAACTGTAAAATATTTACTGTATCCTGTATATTTATAATAACTAACAGAGTTCTATATACTCTTTATTACAACTGTAAAAAATATTTACTGTATCCTGTATATTTATAATAACTAACAGAGTTCTATATACTCTTTAGTACAACTGTAAAATATTTACTGTATCCTGTATATTTATAATAACTAACACAGTTCTATATACTCTTTATTACGACTGTGAAATATTTACTGTATCCTGTATATTTATAATAACTAACACAGTTTTATATACTCTTTATTACGACTGTAAAATATTTACTGTATCCTGTATATTTATAATAACTAACAGAGTTCTATATACTCTTTATTACGACTGTGAAATATTTACTGTATCCTGTATATTTATAATAACTAACAGAGTTCTATATACTCTTTATTACGACTGTAAAATATTTACTGTATCCTGTATATTTATAATAACTAACAGAGTTCTATATAGTCTTTATTACAACTGTAAAATATTTACTGTATCCTGTATATTTATAATAACTAACAGAGTTCTATATACTCTTTATTACGACTGTGAAATATTTACTGTATCCTGTATATTTATAATAACTAACAGAGTTCTATATAGTCTTTATTACAACTGTGAAATATTTACTGTATCCTGTATATTTATAATAACTAACAGACTTCTATATAGTCTTTATTACGACTGTAAAATATTTACTGTATCCTGTATATTTATAATAACTAACAGACTTCTATATAGTCTTTATTACGACTGTAAAATATTTACTGTATCCTGTATATTTATAATAACTAACAGACTTCTATATACTCTTTATTACGACTGTAAAATATTTACTGTATCCTGTATATTTATAATAACTAACAGACTTCTATATAGTCTTTATTACGACTGTAAAATATTTACTGTATCCTGTATATTTATAATAACTAACAGAGTTCTATATAGACTTTATTACGACTGTGAAATATTTACTGTATCCTGTATATTTATAATAACTAACAGAGTTCTATATATTTTTTATTACAACTGTGAAATATTTACTGTATCCTGTATATTTATAATAACTAACAGACTTCTATATACTCTTTATTACGACTGTGAAATATTTACTGTATCCTGTATATTTATAATAACTAACAGACTTCTATATAGTCTTTATTACAACTGTAAAATATTTACTGTATCCTGTATATTTATAATAACTAACAGAGTTCTATATACTCTTTATTACAACTGTAAAATATTTACTGTATCCTGTATATTTATAATAACTAACAGAGTTCTATATACTCTTTATTACAACTGTGAAATATTTACTGTATCCTGTATATTTATAATAACTAACAGAGTTCTATATACTCTTTATTACGACTGTGAAATATTTACTGTATCCTGTATATTTATAATAACTAACAGAGTTCTATATACTCTTTATTACAACTGTAAAATATTTACTGTATCCTGTATATTTATAATAACTAACAGAGTTCTATATACTCTTTATTACAACTGTAAAA
>NW_008708469.1:10659-11830 GCF_000327385.1 Lottia gigantea | reverse complement strand
GAAAACCATTCATCGAAAATATGACCCGAGGTCTTATCAATCTAAAGCATCACACCAAGTTTTATCAAATCAGATAAAACTGTAGTCTCTATAATGCTCACAAGAAATGTTGACGGATGGACCGACGGAGAGGGGCAACGACAATATACGACCACATATTCATGTGGGCGTATAAAAATGTACTGTATCACCAGAGTTTCGAGGTTCTTGCGATGTTGAGTCACTTCTGTTGCAATTGTTAAAATAAAATTTGGTTCTATATGGTATATATATATGATAGCAAACTAAAATTAATTTTCGATATCACTTCTGGTTTTGATGTTATTTGCTTGTAAAATTGAAATTTTTAATTCCAGAATTTTGAAGATAATTGAAAATTTCTTTTTGCAATTAGCTAGAATTGTTCATTTAGACATATTAGAATAAAAAAAATCCAACACAGAAGAAACAGATCAACCTGCATATTGATGGAAAATGGAGCCTCAGGGTTAAATCTGATTGGCTTGATTTTGATATCTCTAGAAAAAATAATTAGTTGCGCAAAATTGGACTAAATAAAGTTTTCATCCAATCCCATTTTCAATTTTAAATTTCATTTGATTTCTAGTTTTGATATATTCTTTATTTCTTTTGAATATTTTATTCCAATCAGTTTTTGACTTTTCACCAGACATTTCTTAATATTAAACACAAATATTTTTCATAACTTTTTTTGTCCTGCTGGTTTTCTTGTATTAATAAATGTCATCAGGATTGTTTCATTGTTTTTTATAAAGTGTTTTTATGTCATCTTTCTGCATACCATGGATTATCGATTGAATTATTTGACTTAAATAGCTATTTCAAATAGTTATTTCAAATAAAACTAGAGCCACACGTGGCACAGAGTGGGACTTTGCAAATATAGCAATGAAAAAATCAACCTTCAACAACAATTAGTTCAAGTGCAACAGTTCAAAGTGTAAAGTTGAGAAATTTTCATTATTTAAAAGATTCTAATACTGGAAGTAGATGACAGACCTCACAAATGAAAGGATAAGCAGATAGCCAAGGCCAATGACCTTAGATCTTGTAAAGGAGAAGGTCTAAAAAGTTCAAGATCAAGAGATATAAGTCATCAAAGTTTCAAATTGCACACGGCTATAAAACCGGAAGTAGACATAGGACAGAA
>NW_008708469.1:9253-10609 GCF_000327385.1 Lottia gigantea | reverse complement strand
ATAGAACTGTCCGAAGGTAAAACAGCTGGAGGAGGAGTTTCTATCTACTGTAAGAGCAAGCAAGGATATGGCATTAAAGAAGAAAGAAGAATTGAAATTAAAAAAGAATATCAAAATGCTTCAGGCTCTTGAAACTTGCAAAAGACACGGTGGGCCAGTAACATCTTCAACTATACCACTTCTGGAAAGATTGGATCAGAGAGAGTTATTGAAAGAAATTTTTTATTTGAGGAATACAGTAGCACCTAATATTAAACAAAAAAGATGCGTGAAATGTGCCACAGGCAATTTTAAGTATGAAACATTTTTCGAGAAAGAATTGCGTCAGATAATAAGATAGCTTGCGAGGCAAGGTAACATACACCCACTGGCAGCTATCAGAAATGATAAACAGCCTTTAGTGCCTAAGGTACGAATTTTCTCATATTGAAAAAATTTTATTAGTTTGAATTCAATTACATATATATATGCTAGTTATTTATGCTTAGTAATTCCACAAAATTTTTTAAAATCAATATGAATAACCCAAATACAATAAACAATTAAATCACACAGCTCTAATCATGGGCAAAAAACAACTTTTGACGCGTGTCTACAAAGTCAAGGGCAATAACTCAAAAAATGTTCATCAAAAATATCTCTTGTTAGAACTTGTCCGAGATCTTATTAATTCCATTGGTCACACCGATTTTCATCAAAATCGGTTGAAAACTGTAGCTTCTATTGTGCTCACAAACTAATTTTGAAGCGTTTTACAAAGTCAATGGCAATAACTCATTCATTGAAAATGCCTTAAGTTAGAACATGTCCGAGATCTTATCAATTCCAATGATCATAACAAGTTTGATCAAATTTGGTTGAAAACTGTAGCTTCTATTGTGCTCACAAACAAACTTTGACACGTTTTAACAAAGTCAAGGGCAGTAACTCAGAAACCAGTTAAAACTTGTCCGAGATCTTATCAATTTCAATGATCACACCAAGTTTCATCAGAATCAGTTGAAAACTGTAGCTTCAATCCTGCTCACGAACTATTTTTAACAAATTTCGAAGCGTTTTAACAAAGTCAAGGGCAATAACTCAAAAACCATTCATCGCAAATGCTTCAAGTTAGAACTTGTCCGATATCTTATCAATTCCAATGATTATGCCAAGTTTCATCAGAATCGGATGAAAACTGTAGCTTCAATCCTGCTCACAAACTATTTTCAACAAATTTCGACGCGTTTTAACAAAGTCAAGGGCAATAACTAAAAAACCGTTCATTGAAAATGCGTCAAGTTAGAACTTGTCCGAGATCTTATCAATTCCAATGATCACACCAAGTTTCATCAGAATCAGATGAAACTGTAGCTT
>NW_008708469.1:2331-4114 GCF_000327385.1 Lottia gigantea | reverse complement strand
ATTAAAACTTACTTTGGTTTTTTTTTTTTTTTTTTTTTTAGTTTTTTTAGTTATTCTTCCTGCATTTCCATGGGGTAAATGGTTTCAAGTAATAGGTAAAATCTATCTTTAAAAATAACAGAAAAAAATTACAGATTAGATCTGATCTTTCAATTATATGATCCAATTTGTGATTCGTTTAATAAGAAAAAAGAGGATTACATTATCATATCACCAACCGTTGGCTCTAGGTCTGGACTAATCCAGGTAATCATGGATTTGAAAAACGAGTACTTAGTACAATAATGTTGTTGGGAATAATAGGTGGGGTAATTACGTAAATTGGAAATTATATCCATTATTCGGTCTGTTGGAACACAGAAAAGTTTCCATAGGGTTACCATATAAAATTCATCTACAAAGAGAAATCAATGATGATAAGATATTCTTTGGAGAGAATGCTTCAGATGCAAAATTAGAAATATCGAATCTCCAACTTTACATACCCGTAATAACACCATCAATTGAAGTAGAAGCGAGAATATTCAACTCATGAACTAGAGATATTGAAATAGCATTTCTTCATCGTAATACAATAGGCAGCATAGCTTTAACTGGAGAATCCACTACATGGCCAATCACTTACACTATTAAACCAGCAAGATATTTAATGGTTGGTTTCAAGAACTTACCAGATTCTAAAACGAATAACAATAATATCTTTAGAGCAGCAATGAACCAAACTCAAGATCCTATAATCCGTAAAGTTCAAGTAAGATTTAACAACGATAATTATCCTAACCAACCTTTAACAATTAATCCAACCACAAAGGATTATAATGAATTGTATAGAAACTATAAAAATATGTGTGAATTATTTGGAAATCCACCTCAGTTTGAATATGTAGATTTTGCACTTAATCATCCAATCTTCTGTTTTGATCTATCAACTCATCAAGAAGATCTTTTCAAAACAGGGGTGAATATAAATATTCATATTGAAAAAACACAAGGATATGTAACAGGTTATTGTTTATTATTGGAAGGAGCAAAACATTTAATAAAAATATCCGACAGACGGATGATTCGTATAGTATAATCATTTAAATTACTCTCTTAAAAATGAAACCAGAAACTTTAGTAAAAAGAATAATAGAGGCTATCGAAACGGAATAACAAACAATGGTAAAAGGATTAAAATATCTAAAAAAATTATTGATAAATATAAACATTGTAAAGTCCGTGATGATATATATTTGGAAAGAATTGACAAGAGTGTAAAGGAAGGTGGATTTTTACCTTTCCTACCTTTGATATTTGCTAGTCTGGCTGCGGCAGAGGCGACAGCTGGTGGGGCGGCTGGGATAACACAAGCCATCTACGCCAAGAAAGCAGCTGATGCTGAAAAAAGTGAAAAACGTAGACATAATATGGAAATGAAAAAAATAGCTCAAGGTTTGGGAGTAGCAGATATATTAGGGACAGTTAAAGAATTTGGAAATCGATTTAGTGAAGAAACCAAGAAAACAGTTAAAGAGGGATTAAGTAATCTAATAGATAAAATCGACACAGGAGAAACGAATGTCAAATATAAGGGTAATGCTATATTTTTTAAAAACAAACATTCTGGAGAGGGAATCTTTCTTTCAAAGTATAAAGGAGAAGGAGTGATTTTTGGAACAAAAATATAGAATACAAAATGGGAAAGAAATTTAATCATTCAGAAATATTTCCTAGTAACCCAATGCTCATGTGTATTTGTAGAAGCTCAGGTTCTTTAACTTATTTGACCTTTAACATGTGA
>NW_008708469.1:0-1269 GCF_000327385.1 Lottia gigantea | reverse complement strand
GGTGTGATAAATACTGAGCGTATTCCTACAGGTGAAACAACATATCAGTTGGAAGGATATGGATTTATATTAAAAATAAAAGTTTTTTCATATATAAGTGGAAACGTTAAAAACATATTTGATGATACAGGAAACTTTAATTTCCGAGGTAAATCTCTAATTGAAATTCTTTTTCCTGTAAAAGTTAAAATCGATTCAATCTTCTTCTCTCATCCATCTAACTATTTTAACGCTCGTAAGATTTTCGAATTTATCAAAGATGGTGAATATGTTGAAAATAAAGATGTGGAAGTTAATGATGAAAACAACAAGCCTAATCATATGTATGAAATTAAAACAAATGGAAAATATATAGACACCTTTAGATTGTCAATAATACCAGACAATGACAACGATATAGATGTAGTATAGAGATTAATATTGAAAAAAAAATTTACAGTTCATCTAAATAAGATTAATGATTCGAAAGAAGAAATATCATTAGCATCTGTAAAGGTTACTATTTATACACCCGAAGTAATGATAACAGATAAACGAAAATAATAGGAGGAGGTATAGAGATTAAAGGGTTCCCTATTGTAAATATTGAACAATATCCATCTTTTTCTTTATCAGAAATTCACTTAATTTAATGTCTGAAAAATGGAACTCGAAAGTAAACAACAATATATGATAGACAAACAAAACTAGTTAAAAGTAAAACTAGAACAATATAATAAATGTAAGAAAAGATGGATTAGAGTTGATTCTGTTTTCAAAACACTGAGTGTACTTCTAACAGTAGGAACAACAGTTGCAACGGCTGTAACTGGTGGATTAATGGTTCCAGTACTTGTCCCAACTGTATTAGCAACAATTACTGCTATTCAAACTTCATCTTGTGGGTTGATTGCTATAAGTTATACATCAAAACAGAAATCTTATTATAAAAAGAAAACAGAAATCTTAAATGCCCATCTTAATAAATTATTTATATTTTTCGAAAGATCAAGAGAAGATAAGAACATAACCATTAAAGAATTAGAAGAATTCAATGAAATTCTAGAAAAATTTGAGATGGAAATATCAGCAATAGATGGCTCACCTGCTGCGGCCAGACCAGTAAATATTAAAGGTAGGAAAGGTAAAAATCCACCTTCCTTTACACTCTTGTCAATTCTTTCCAAATCTATATCATCACGGACTTTACAATGTTTATATTTATCAATAATTTTTTTAGATATTTTAATCCTTTTACCATTGTATGTTATTGTAGTTGGTGATTCCGTT
>NW_008708468.1:3007-4587 GCF_000327385.1 Lottia gigantea | reverse complement strand
CAAACAGGAGTAACTATACACAAACAGTAGTAACTATACACAAACAGTAGTAACTATACACAAACGGGAGTAACTATACTCAACAGGAGCAACTATACACAAACAGTAGTAACTATACACAAACAGGAGTCACTATACTCAAACGGGAGTAACTATACCTAAACAGGAGTAACCCTACACAAACAGGAGTAACTATACTCAAACAGTAGTAACTATACACAAACAGGAGTAACTATACTCAAACGTCAGTAACTATACCCAAACAGGATTAACCCTACACATACAGGAGTAACCCAACACAAACAGGAGTAACTATAATCAAACTGTAGTAACTATACTCAAACAGGAGTGACAATACTCAAACAGGAGTAAATATACACAAAAAACGGGAGTGACTATATAGCAAACAGGAGTAACTATACTGAAACAGGAGTCACTATACAGCAAACAGGAGTGGCTATACTCAAACAGTAGCAACTATACTCAAACAGTATTAACTATACTCAAACAGGAGTAACTATACTAAAACAGGAGTGACTATACTCAAACAGGAATTACTATACTCAAACAGGAGTAACTATACACAAAAAAACGGGAGTGACTATATAGCAAACAGGAGTAACTATACTCAAACAGGAGTGATTATACTCAAACAGGAATTACTATACTCAAACAGTAGTAACTATACTCAAACAGGAGTAACTATACTAAAACATGAGTGGCTATACTCAAACAGTAGTAACTATACTCGAACAGGAGTAACTATACTCGAACAGGAATTACTATACTCAAACAGGAGTAACTATACTCAAATGACGAGGACAGGATATCATATCATGTCTAGCTAGTAATCTGTACAATTTCAAGAAGTTCTGAGCTCCTATCAAGCATCTGGTTCGTCTAAGTCCCTACTTTAACCATTCAGAACCGTCATACTGAAATCATATAATTCTGAGAAAGCCTTATCAGTTGCGTTGTTCTTGTATTTTTTGCCTATCTAATTGTACAATGGAGACCGACAAAAAAATAATAACGAAACGAAATTGTTATCTAATTTTAATTAGATTGATCTAAGTGTGTCATTTGTAGGAAACGAATCTTTATCACATTTTACCGTTCAAAGTTGTTCGCATTCATTTGGCTAATAAGATATAGCAGAATGGTACATAAAACTTCATTGATTGTGAGCCTAAAGATTGTAAAGTTAATGTTACTAACTGATATCACTTGAGTGTCAAATAAACAGTTACACGGGCTTTTAATTGAACTGTCAGTAGGCAAATAACGAATATTTATAGCTAAGAACATTCTCCCCGTGGCTGTCTAATTAGTTCATCAATATAAAAGGTATAGAAACAGTCTTCAGATGGCCATTCTTATTACATTATACAGATTATAGTATAGACTTAAGAGCACTTGGAGATTACTTGAAGAATTACCACGAACTGCTTGATATCAAAATAATTTTTTGAGGTCTTTCCCCTTATTTGTCCAAGTCTAAGCAATATGCCTGTAACGTGCTTCATGTTATAACCTACCAGACACGCCAATAAACAAATGGTCTGCCAGCACGCCAGTTA
>NW_008708468.1:783-1032 GCF_000327385.1 Lottia gigantea | reverse complement strand
TTTTGCAATCCTGTAATTCTGACATTTTGGTTGTGTGCTCTAAAAATGTTGTATATAATCCAAATAATTAACTAAAGCTGACTTATAACTTACATATATGCCATTACAATTAGAATCATATGAAGTATCTGAATCGATGGCTCTAAAAAAAAATAAAGTAACTATTATGTAGATGAAGCGAACAAAGATATATACATATATAGTACTACAGCTACTGATATATCACAAAGAAAAGCAAAACATTATCTC
>NW_008708468.1:0-733 GCF_000327385.1 Lottia gigantea | reverse complement strand
AGTGGGATCGCACCCGTGAATAGGCATCTGTTGGTAGCCTGTCCGATATAATTGGACCCGTTCCATTTTTCTAAAATTTGCCTGATACTTCTTGCCGTCTGAAAGTGAATAGCGCTTCAATTTTTTCTGAAATCTCAATTTTTGGGTCCAGGAAAATCAATCAAAAGTCTTATTTTTCATTTCCAAGGGAGTCAATTCATCTCAGCCATAAAAACGGACCACAATTAAGCAGTTTAGTCAACCCAGCCCTTTATTTCGGCTTACAAGCGGCTGGCTGCTAGTTTCTGCAAAACTTGATTGTATAGGAACGTAGTGGCAGTTATTTGCAGAAACCCTTTGCATCCTTCCGTCTTGGGGTATGGCGACTGTGTTTGTTTTCGGCCGAGATTCGGATCCTCAGTGTCTGAGTTGGCCATTTCTGTCAGCTCATGGGCATTATCCAGAGATTTGATTGCGGACGGATAATGCCGAAAGTGGCCGTTTCCGGTCCAGGCGGACTTTTTCTTTAGGCAGGGTTCTACTCTCGTTTTGATTACCGCCAAATCCTCTCAGTCGTATTTGCGAGGACTGTTGGGAGAGAGACCCACTTGAAATCCATCATAGTAATCGCTGGGAGTTGTGGCGTGCTCCTGTAATCCAGAGGCTTGGTGTGGAGAACGGTTTGAGGGCGGGGGTTCTGCTCTCAGGTGCGCTATGTCGATCGGGTGTCCGCGCTAAGCCCGGCATCAATATG